>NW_024802937.1:4308376-4412100 GCF_019175285.1 Sceloporus undulatus
GGTGAGTTTTGGCCAAATGTTTGGGGAATTATCTTCGAGGCTTGTTGGCAACAGGAGGTTGCCAGACTCAGGAAGAGGAGCTCCTCCTCTATTTGGTCCCCACCACGTAGACCGGTCCCAGCAAGGCAGCAGAGGGGAGAGGGCCATTTCCTTTGGCACCGAGGCGAGGATGATGATGATGATGATGAAGAGGAGGAGGAGGAGGTACGTGGCCATTTTCAATATTTATTTTGCCCCTGTGTATTTTTTCTAATTTTAACTGCCAAAGCTCAATGCTCTGGAATTCTGGTGTCTGTGAGGCATTTAACCCTCTCTGTCAGAGAGCTCTGGTGCCACAGTAAACTATAATTCCCAGGATTCCATAGCACTGAGCCCTGGCAGTCAAAGCAGTGTGTTTTGGACACAGATATCCTCCTTTTGTGAGTTAATGAATGAATCCAGTCCCTAGCCTTTCTATCTCTCACACACACTGCAGGAGTAATAACCCACTTTGAGACTGCTTTAACTCAATGGTAGGGAATCCTGGGAATGCTAGTGTTTGGGAGACATTGAGATTTCTCAGTCAGAGGCTCTGAGGCCACAATAGACTACAATTCCCAGGATTCCCCAGCACTGAGCAGTCTCAAACTGGACCATTTCCTCAGTGTGGATGCATCTGGTGAGACATTCTGGGCACTGCAGTTCACACTACGTTGTGACTCCCTGTCAGAGATAGCTCTGGGGCCACAGTGTACTACAATTCCCAGCATTCCCCAGCACTAACCCAGGACAGTTAAGTCACTCTCGAACTGGATTATTTCCTCAGTGTGGATGCAGTTTTGGTGAAGAACTCTGGGCATTTCAGTCCAGCTATGTTTTATTTCTGCAGTGTATTTTGGACCAGAGACAAGGTGACCAGACGTCCTCCTCCTTTTCCAGGACATGTCTTCTTCTGTCAAATTTCAAAATGTCCTCCATTTTGATCATGCCTAAGAAACATGCATTTATCTTAACATTTTTTAAAAATCACAAATTTTTTTCGTGTGTCCTCCATTTATGAAAACTGTGTCCTACATTTGAAAATGTTATCCTACATTTGTCCTACATTTGTCCTGGTTTGGAGGTCCTGACTTATGGCAACCCTAGGCATGGAAGAGAGTTGGATATACATACATACATACATACATACATACATACATAGTGTAGCCCTGGGTAGGGAGAAGTGATAACTTCTGTTCAGTTATCAAGGCTGCAAGCTAATATATACTTCCTTTAAGCAGTGATGTCCACTGAATTCAGCAGGCTTATTTCTGAGCAAATAACTATTGGATCACATTATCAAATTATGTATTGCATCTTTCAGTTTGCAATCCTATATACTTCCCTGGATCTTATTGTTAACTCAGTGGGAGTTACATTTGAGCAAACATACCTTAGATGCGTCCTCCTGGACAAGAGCCTAACAACATTTGTTGTTGTTGTGTGACTTCAAGTCATTTCTAACTTCTGACAGTCCTAAGGTGACCCTATTACAGGTGTGGTTTTTTTTGGCAATATTTGTTCAGAAGGTATTTGTCATTCCTTTCCTTTGAGGCTAAGAGAGTTTTACTTGCCCAAGGCCATCCTGTGGATTTCATAGCTGAGTGGGGATTGGAACTCATGTCCCCACATTTGTAGTCCAGTGCTCAAACCACTACACCTCACTGGCTCCCTTTTTCATGAACGCTTCTTATATGCAGCTTCCTGGATATTCAGATTAGTTGCTGATGAGCAATACAGTACTTTGACATCATGCTTTTAGAGTATTGTTACAGATGTTTGTCACAGAACAAGTCATGGGTAATATAGCACAAACATAGAAGCATGCAGATGCTAGAAATTTTTACCTATCTAAAAAAAGGGGAAAAATGTGAATGGTTTTCAAAGAGAAGAATACCACCTTTCTTTTAAAGAAGGGACAGAGGAGGCTGAGGAAAAATAAAAAGGGGAAGATTTAAAAAAATAAAATTAGTGTTTTAGTGCTTATTTCAACAATACCACATTCTTACACACACACACACACAAACACACACACCGGGGGGGGTGAGAGAGAAGTCAACTTCCATAAAATATTGTGTCAAGCAGGACTACATTGTTTATAGGCTAGTTTAAAAGTGCAGTTGAGGAAAGGGACAAACACCTCACTAGAATGCAGGATGGAAACAAAAGCCATCCATTTCTAGCATTTTATGTAGCTTTATGACCTCTATTCTATAATTTTTAAAAATGTGCAATTAGTATAATCAAATCTGTGGGAAGAAAAGCAGTCATAGAGTCTCAAAAGGCAGGTTCTGAGAAATTGCAGCCAACTTTTGCTGAAGCTGACTGGAGACACTACATTACAAACAAGCTGGATTATGCCAAAGCCTTCTTTGTGTGACAAATGATGTTTCAGTTTAGGCTCCTGTACATTATACTTTCTTTCTTCCATTTCTTTTTTCATGCTCATGCCTCTCCCCCTCTCTCTTTCTCTTGTTCTGTCAATGCAAATGAAAGAATGAACTATGTACTGGGGTGGACATTCTGTCCCAATGTTTTGATTAAAAGAAATTATATTAATTTTTTGGCCTTCTGCTTTGTTGGCTTTTGGTCACAAAACAAAACTGTGTGTTCCATTTTAGGCAAGGAAATAGAGAATTCATAACCCTGAGGAAATTATATATTCGAGAAACTCAGAATGCAGTCCATGAAGAGAGATCTGTACACAGAAGCAGATTTCTGGTTGTGGATTCTTTACCATTGTGGATTCCTTTGCTGGAACCAAAACCAAATGCATATCAGACGTAGATTTATGTTTGGAGACACATATTGGCCTTGCAACATTGGTCAAAATACATTAATTAGTTAAATTATTCTTTATCCCACCCTTCAAAAGTTTCCCATCTTTCAATGGAGTCCCCCTTTTCACTGCTTTATGCTGCTGCCAACATCTGTTCCTATCAATAATGCAATGCAGATGGAATGCATAACCCACTGTCTGCCAGTCCATTTCTGAGCAAAATTCAAAGTGCTGGTGATGACCAATAAAGTCCTATACGGCTTGGATCCAACTTATTTAAAGGGCTGTATCTTCCTATATGAGCTCTAAGATCCCCAAGAAAGACCTTTCTCTCTTTACTCAGACCTTTTCAGGCTTGTTTGGTGGAAATAAAGAAGAGGGTCTTCTTGGTGGCTGCTCCCAGGCTTTGGAACCCCAGGATGGCTCCCTCTTTACTCTCCTTCCACCAGAAAAGGAAAATGTTCCTATTCTGTCAGGCTTTTAGATATTGACAGTGAAGGGCTATGAAAGGTGTATAATTCTGTTTTGTTGATCTTGTCTTTTAATGAATTTTAGATGGTTTTTACTCTACAGATCGTTTAACTGTTTTTAAATACATGGAACTTTGAAAAGCAAGCCTTGGAAAAAGCACCCAAAAAGCCCACAGCATGGTTCTGATATGCTGACAGGCAACTTGAAGGCACATATCCACACAATCCTACCTGCTAGAGTGTGGTGTGGGCACCTTTAGCAGGTCCTCCTGGGATTATTTTCAGCTCACTCCAGATCTTTCCATAACTCTTGCCCCATTCCATGACAATACACTACTGCAGTCTGGCAGCACATGAAATCTTTTTATTTCCTTTGGATTTATCAAAGACAACATTTTAGAGGCAGGAAAACATATAGGGACTGTATACCTTGATTTAGAGAGGAATTTTGGAAGCTTCCACAAGTGTGATTCACTTTTAAAACAAGGGGCATGTTTTAGTGTAAAAATACAGTTCATTCATCTGATCTGCTGCCATCGTTCATCAATAGGGTTCTATATGCCAATCAATATGGCTGCTGATAGGCCCTATCTTGCCCACCCATTTAGTAGAGTGGCATCACCACGTCCCCTCTAACCTTTAAAAACCAAATATTTATAATAACTACCAGTTAACACACAAAAAAATCTTCAATTTTGGGTAAATTCCTCATCCCCCCCTCCTTTTTTTTTACTCAGTATTATTATTTAAAGTGTCGTTTTCAGAAGTGTTTACTAAACACTGCTGAAGGGAAATCAGCAATCTGTTTTAAAGGAAAATCATAAGGGCTAAGGAATTCCCTGGCAATATAGGTATTCCTTCCTGTGGAGGAATATCTTGAGAAAGGAGGCATAATTAGAACACAAATTTTGCATGCAAAGGTTCCAGGTTCCATTCTCAGCATCTGCAGGTAGTGATCGAAAAACCTCCTCTTTGACAATCAGTGAACTAGTATCCAGATGTTTTATATTGGAGCCATGTAGTTAAGCGTTCACTCCACACACAAACACACGCACACACCATGTATGGCATGGTGGTAGTGCTAAAATTGTGATACACCTTAGGTAAGGCGCCTAAGGTAAGGCACCTAACATGGTAAGGCACCTTCAGTAAGGCACCTAACAAGCAGTCCTGAACTACCAGCTGTTGAGCAATGTATAGACAGAACTGAAGAACCTAAGACCCTCCAGATGTTGCTAGACTCCAGTTTCCAAAATGTTACCTTTAATGGGAATAGTTCTGGGGGATCCACAGTGCCTCACTCCTGGTGTCAACAGTACTGAAGAAGTGGACCAATAGTTTGATCTGGTATAAGTCTGCTTCCAATATAACCTGTACTTAGTAATGCTACAGACAAAGTAGATTTGAGAATGTGCATGCTTTGAGTGGGCAACCTGACTCATTAAATATTGTTGGACCCCAAGTGGTATGGTGGAGTCCAACAACATCTGGAGGGCCACATATTGTTCTCCTCTGCCCTAAATGATCTAAAGGAGCCCTGGTGGCGCAGTGGTTAAATGCCTGTACTGCAGCCATTCACTCGAAACCACAAGGTTGCGAGTTCAAGACCAGCAAAAGGGCCCAAGCTCGACTCAGGCTTGCATCCTTCCGAGGTCACTAAAATGAGTACCCAGACTGTTGGGGGCAAATTAGCTTACTTGCTAATTAGCTTACTTGCTGTTCACTGCTATGATCTTTGGGATAGCGGTATATAAAAATAAAACAAATTATTATTAAAGAATACATAAAATAGGATCTTATGAATCTATAAATTTTAATTGCTGTAAACATTATCTGTACAAAGTCTGACGTGATAAATCACTCTTTAAATTGGAGGATGATGTCATTAATCAGGAATAAATAATCAACTTGATCAAAATGGCTCTGTAAGCCACATCCATAAAATACAGAAATCTTGTTACAGTAACCTTCCTAGAACAGGGCTTCATGATTTCAATTCTGGACACAATTTTGCTCCCTTTGCCCTAGTAATTTAAACAGTAATATTTACTTTGGCTTTCCACTTTTCGGTGACTTGGCTTGCTCAAAATGCTTTGATGATATGTACAAAAGGAATATAAAAGATATGGTAAGATCTTACTTTAGTACAACTGTGAACATGAAATTTAATACAGGCCACAGGGACCCTTTAAAATGCACTGTGGATAAAATATTTGATACTGTTTTCAAGCAGGGCATTCTTTTCTTTTGACAGTATACTTTAATGTGGGCCAAATGAAACAACAGACTATAAGAGGAGGCATAAATTATATACTCCAGATAAAGGCAGCCAAAGAGTGCACAAATGTCACATTTAATGGGTTTGCAAAAAAATAAATGAAAAAAAAAATGAGAATGTAAAGGTATGGGATTTTTTGTCCAAATATTTATCTTTATTTTGTATCTTTTTGTAACGTGATGCTAATTTAAAAAGCTACATTGATAAACATGAGAGTAACTGCAAAGTTGTCACAATACACTCAGCCATTTGTCCCAAGTCGTCTTGGTGGCCACTTCCAGACTCCTTCACTCTTTGCTAAGGAAAAGTAGGTTAACTCCCTTTCTTCTGCTGTCCTTCTGCCAGCAAGCAAAGACATTTATTGAAGCAGGGTGACAGTTGTTCCATTGATGAAAGGTTGCATGCTGACTGTTTAGTGTATAATCCACCTTTCTCCCAACATGGAGCACAAAGCAACTGAAAGCATAAAGTAAAACAAAGTGCTGCTAAAAGCTGATTATAATAAACAAGTTCTTTTAAAAAAAAATCTATCAAAACCAGCTTTAATTTAAAACACTTTTCAAGCATTTAAAACACAACCATGACAATAAAAGTACAGCACACATACACCTTTGCCAGCAAACATTTACTTGTCAAAGGCTTGTCTGAATAAAAAGATATTTGCCTGATGGTAGAAACAAAGCAGAGAGGGAGTCTGTGTAGCTTCCTGTGGCAAAGTACTATAACATCCAAAAATCACAAAACAGTGGTGCCTTTATTGGACCAAGCAAAATGCACAAAATACATGTTGCAAGCTTTCAAAGGTCCACTGGCTTCTTCATCAGGCAAAGATTTGAAAAATCATACAAGAGAAAAAATTATGATGTTGTCACAAGCCTGCATTTTATCAAGATGTTGCTGTTCTCAGTTCAGGTCTTATTGGAGGGACGTGAATGCAGGCCGGTCCCTCGTTGGCCATGTGGATACTGCGGGGGGGGGGGGGGGGAGGCGGTTTAAGTTCCATTAGCAAGACAAAAAAAGATATGTTCCTCTTGAGATCCAAATTGCCTCTTCATGTGGGTCTGGGAATTCCACAGTCACTGAGATAGCTTTCTTCAGTGTCCTCACCAGCCATGTCTGTGAAGTGGTGGGACTGAGAAAAAGCCCTATCCTTGCCATGCAGGAAATCATAATCAAAGCAACCCAGAAAGATGGCTATCCAGCCTCTGTTTAAAGACTTTGAATTGCCTGGAACCAACCCAGTAGCCAGTGAAGCTGTTGCACAGGGATGTAGCCAAGGGAGGGGGGGTTGGGGTCCAGACCCCCCCCTTCCATTAGAAAAATGAAAGGTGTGTGCTGCTGTGCTGCTGCACCCAAGCCCCATTATAATGGTGGCACTTAGTCTGGACCCCCCCCCTTCCTAAAATCCCAGCTACGTCCCTGTGTTGCAACAAGGAAATGATATGGTCCCTGCAATCAGCCCTGGGCAGCAATCTGGCTGCAACATTTTGAACTCACTGAAGTTTTCAGTTTCCAAAGGCAGCCCCATGTAGCATATGTTACAATAATCCAAATGGGGTTTAAATAAGACATGGGTCACTGGAGCTAGGTCTGACATCTCCAGGCACAGCTGGTTTGCTAGTTTTATCAATGCAAGTACACCCATGACTGCTATTGAAACCTGGACATTTATATCATTTATTTCTGTTATATTTCAGTAATTTTTTAAATTATTAGCTTCCTTGTGCACCTCATTTGGTAGAAAGGCAGGGTATAAACTGAATACATAAATAAGTAAAAATTCACATGCTAAAGAATATGCACATCCCAAAGGAGGAGTGGGAGTCATGCTACACTCCAGATACTGCCAAGCTGCAGTTTCCAACATACTTCGCCATTAGCTATGCTTGCTTGGCCTGCTGGGAGTTGCAGTCCAACTACACCAGGAGGACCACATAATTAAATGCATGAGTTTCTGCAATTCTGGATGAAACATCATGTGTGTGATAACGTGAAGCCCTCAAAAGCACATGAAACTAAACATTTGTTAGCTTTGAACATGTCACAAGACTCTTGTTTTTTTGCTGCTGTAGCCTAAAATAGTGACTTCTTTGACAAGTGACCTGATACAGTGGTTTGTCCAAGTTTCAGATCCTTCCCTAAATGATGGTTAAAGTGGCTGTGGTGGCAGTGATAATGGACAAATTAAGCAAAATGTTCACCTTGTTTGGCATTTGTATTCTTCAGTAGCAATTTGTATAGTTCTTTAGTTTGGCCATTCCAGCTATGTAATATTTCCTAAAGCTCAATGGAGTCATTGCTAAAAACCATAGGGCCTTTTACTAACAAATATAAAACAGTGAGTGCTCTTATACCAATAAGTGAGATATTGTCTCCCATGTTTTATGTTCCTTTTGTAAATATCATCAAAGCATTTTGCAAAGTCTGAGTCAATGAAGAGTGAGATGCCAAAGTAAATTTTGCTGTTTGCATGACTGTATCAAAGGGACCCAAACTTTTCTCTTTTACCATAATCATGGATTTCTGTTCTTGGGTGATTACTATAACAAGGTTCATCTGGCAAAGTGAATGCATTCTGACCAGGTCAGGGGTTTGTTTGCTTTTTAACCCTACTAGCCACTGCTGTGTTGGGTAAAACAACCCAAAACTCAATAGCTTTTTTGTCCCTCTCTTCCCCTCCCCTGACTGACTTTTAATCTAGTCTAACTTGCTGATATAGAATCATAGAATCATAGAGTTAGAAGAGACCACAAGGGCCATCCAGTCCTACCCCCTGCCATGCAAGAAATCCAAATCAAAGTGTTCTCGACGGATGGCCATCTAGCCTCTGCTTAAAGACCTCCAAAGAAGGAGACTCCACTACACTCCGAGGGAGTGTGTTCCACTGTTGAACAGCCCTTACTGTCAGGAAGTTCCTCCTAATGTTGAGGTGGAATCTCCTTTCCTGTAGCGTGCATCCATTGCTCTGGGTCCTAGTCTCTGGAGCAGCAGAAAACAAGCTTGCTCCCTCATCAATATGACATCCCTTCAAATATTTAAACAGGGCTATCATATCACCTCTTAACCATCTCTTCTCCAAGCTAAACATCCCCAGCTCCCTAAGTCATTCCTCGTAGGGCATGGCTTCCAGACCCTTCACCATTTTAGTCGCCCTCCTTTGGACACACTCCAGTTTCTCAATGTCCTTTTTGAATTGTGGTGCCCAGAACTGGACACAGTATTCCAGGCTGGGTCTCCTAATTTGGTGTCATCTGAAAATTTGATAAGTATGCCCCCAATTTTGTCCTCCAAGTCATTGATAAAGATGTTGAATAGCACTGGCCCCAGGACAGACCGCTGTGGGACCCCACTGGTCACTTCTCTCCAGGATGAAAAGGAGCCATTGTTGAGCACCCTTTGCGTTTGGCCAGTCAACCAATTACAAATCCATGTAACAGTTACCTTGTCTAGCAAGCTTCTGTTTACTACTGAATCTGTCTATTTGCCTATCTAGGGGGCTGGGCAACTTGATGGACTCATGGACCAGTTGAACCACCGCAAACCCTGCTATCAAATTTCAGTGGCAAACTGAAAGGGGGGACCTATTTCAAACAAGCCTTTCCTGTTTGGCTTAAAGGGATTTCCCATTTCTCTTCTGAATTTTGGCAATACACTGTAGAGAAGACTGAGCAAGTGACACTAATGTTTTTAGACACATGAATTTCCCACCTTGGCGTAAGTATGCAGGCAGATCCAGGTAACATATGGGATTTTATATTTTGAAACATAGGAGATCAACAATGGTATGTTTATTCATCCCAGCAGTACTAGGCCCACATCCTACTGGTAGGTCCAAATTCTAGACTAGATCCATTGACTCAATGGGATTTGCTTATGTATTGGCTCACCACTCAACAAATGAATCATTTGGTCTACTGTAGTTGAGATTAACCAATAGGATTCAAGCCCTAGAGGCAGTCCGGAGTAACCTGAGACCAATGTAGCACCAAGAGGAATCAGATCTAGGACCCCTCCACATTACATAACATTTTAACTACTGTGGCTCCATTCTGTGGAATCCTGGGGTAGATAGTTTGATAAAGAACTAGAGCTCTGTGGCTGAGAATGGTAAATACCCATCCTTGAAATGCAAATCCCCGTCTCTCATAGGATGTTGCCATGACAGTTAAAGTGGAATCATAGCAATATAGCTGGGCTCCCAGTTGTCTCCTATTCCATCCTAAGACTATGACTACATGCAAATACTATGCCTTCCCCATCATTTTTTTCTTCCACCTTCTCCTGTTTTGTTTAACCCACCATGTGGCCTGGGTACAGCAGCATCACAAGGGGAGTGCAAGCGGTATGGACCACACTGGATGATACCCAAGGAGAGGGGTGACACCCGGTCAGCCTGCCCCCACACCTCGTTGCTGCGGCCTCATTCTCCTCATGAGGGGAACAATGCTGCAGCAAGGAAGAAGGCTGAGTATGCCTTCCCAGCACCTTGTTGCTGCTGCCGTCTCCAAAAGCCCTTTCCCCACATCAGAAACCCTGCCCCAGGAAGCTCCACCCTCACATTGGGTGACAGGGATGCTGGGGTGCTCAACCTTCAGCCCAGAATCCATGTGCCCCCCCCAAAGCATTCCCAAGAGTTCTCTGCCCCCACTGCTGTTGCTGCTGCTGATGATGATGCAAATGAGTACCCACCACCACCAATGTTATACAGATTGCTATTTCTGTTTTGCTGCTACTAGCAAAGAAGGAGTGATTGGTATCAGGATAGAGAATTGGAGAGAAGTCTCTCTGGAGTTTATCCCATGCGGGAAAACCGGAAGTTTAAGCAGGGGTTATCCCATGAAAATTGCACAACTGCTATTAAGACACGATTAAGATTTCACACAAAAAAGTCATTATCCCAGAAATAACCAGGGAATAACCAGGCAATAAACAGCAGCAAATCATTCACAGGATTTTCCCATGAATGAATTGCTGCTGTTTATTGCCTGGTTATTCCTGAGATGATGACACTTTAATTTCTTTTCATCGTGACATCATGTAAAAACTTTTATCACTATTACTCGATTTGCCTGGGATATTCATAGGATAATGTCAGTTTAATGGTGACACCGTACAAAAATCTTAATTGTGATGCGCAATTTTCACATGATAATCTCTGTTTAAACTTCCAATCTTCCCTGCAGGATAAACTCTTCTGTTTTCTCCTAGTGAGGAAAGAAGAATTCTGGGAGGTGTATACACACAAGCATATGTTTGCATTAATGCATATCATCTCCAGCCGAACCCAGCATCACATGCTGCTTTTGTGGCTGAAGACATTCTGCAGCCCAATGTACCCTGCTAAAGTACTCGATGGAACTCAAAGTTTTGTTCACAGTTTTGTGACATCTGGGTCATATTAACAGTGGCAGCTGGAGTATCAGGTTGTGGGCGGGGCTGGAGTAGCTGGCTGCATGCTGGATGCCTTTTCTGGGCTCCTCCCTCCTGAACCAATAATAAGCAGCAACAAGCTTGCAGATACTTTGCAGGAAAACTGAACTTTAATAACAATAACTGTCCAAAGTCACCCAACACCACCACCTGGAGCCCTTCCGGGTCCTTTCTACAGATGCCAGTCCCAAAAGTGTATAAATAAAGTCTCTTCCTCTTTCAGCCGAGTTCCTCCACTGCAGTGCTCTGCCCCGAGGGCCTTCCACCTGAATGCTTCTCCAGGGGTTCTAATTCTGCCTTCTCTTTGTCTCGGGGTTCTGGTCCTGTCTGCCACTGTTCCCCTTTAGGGTCCCACCAAGCACCCTCCAGTGGGTCCTCTCTTCCCCGAGCCCAACACTCGGCGTCTGGGAAAGGAAAGTCGCCCTCCACCCGAGGGTCTCACAGGGCAACCGCCTCATGAGGTTCCTTTCGTCTACCACCCGATCGGGTCTGTAAAAGGGCTGGCACCCCGTCTCTTGAGGGCTTTCGCTTTACCTCCTCTCTCCCTTCTCCGACCGCAACTCCCCGTCCTCCTCTTCCGCCACATGTTCCTCTCCCCGCACGCCTCTCTCCTCCTCTTATTCCTCCTGGACTCGCCCCTCCTCCTTCTGACTCCACCTCCTGCCCTTCCTGCTCCACCTGACCTTCATTAGTCCCTTCAGCCCTCTCTCTTAAGGGTCCTCCCTCGCTACACAGGTTCAGCACTTTGGATAGCTTCTTTGAATTTGGATGAAACCCTGAGGTGGATTCACTGCTCCACTGATATGGAACTGCGACAAAAGCAAAAGGGAAAGGTATCTAACACAAGAAAACCTTGCTAAACAAAACCATAACTGGCAAAATAGCTAGAAAAAAATGTAACAATATGTAATATATTAAACATGTATGTTAAAATCATAACCTAGTGTGATAACAACAAAGACATGGAAATATATACAAATACCAATAGAATAAAATAAAAATACTACATGTAAAATAATAAGGCAGTAAATCAAGGTTAAAAAATAAAGAACAGCAGTAATTTCAAACAAATTAACAATATCAGTGAAATAGCTCATGGAATAATAAATAATTAATAGAACACAATAATAGAAATACAGACTTTAGATAGAATACCAGCTACTTATAATATACATGGTAGAAACACACAGTAAATTGCTAAAATTTAGGTCTGCCTAAATGCTGTCTGTGGATGCAGACTAAAGTTCTAAAAGAAGTTCAAACACCCTGTACAGATAACTAGTTTTTAACAAATATATTTTCAGGACCCCCCCCCCTTCATTCCTTGCAGCTTTATTCAAGGAGACCATATTGTGAGAGATTTTTCCCTTTGCTGAAGAAAAAAGCAAGAGAAAGAGAGAGAAAGAGAAAAGAAAACCCTCAGGGGGTTAGTAAATCCATTACATGAAAAAGTAGGAAGCAAAAAAGGATAGATGCTTTAAAATCTCATTTCTTAAATTAAGGGGGAGGGAAAGCCACAAAGGGAAAAGATGTAACACAAAACTTTAATTTAAAGCCAATTCACACAGCTGTCTTTGGCCCTTGCTATTGATATCATTGACTTTGAAAATGAGTAGAGCCTATTCCTGACAAGCTTTTGACAAATTAGAAGGTGGGATCCCATCCAGATTTTCAGTTTTCAGTTTTTGAGAGTCTATGATCCCAACATAATATTATTTGTCTCCATAAACCAACATTTTCCTTAACATTTTTGGGAGGTGAAAATCCTCTCATAAATGGCAGATCACCACTTCTTGAAGCCTTCAGAAGCACTAGAGAGATAGAAAACCACCCAACTCCCAAGACCTTTCTCAAGTGCAAGTTATTCCTGGTTTCATTTTCAGATGCACAGTGCAGTCTGCTGGGGGTTTGTTGTTTGTTTTTCACTACCCTCGAGTTTACCTCTGCTCATGGCAACCCTGTACAGTAGATGAGACATC
This sequence comes from Sceloporus undulatus, assembly GCF_019175285.1. Taxonomy (NCBI): domain Eukaryota; kingdom Metazoa; phylum Chordata; class Lepidosauria; order Squamata; family Phrynosomatidae; genus Sceloporus; species Sceloporus undulatus. The sequence goes on from NW_024802937.1 coordinate 4,321,331, forward strand.
TCCAAGCCCCCCTGTTTTGTACTGCTTTGCTTCAGTGTTCAGTCTTGTAGATTCATGCATGTGACCTCCCTAATTGAGTCTAGCCATCTGACCTGTCATCTTCCTCTCTTTCTACTACTTTCTACCTTTCCTAGCATTATTGTCTTTTCTAATGAGTTGTGCCTTCTCATTAGGTGGCCAAAGTATGACAGCCTCAATTTAATCCCCTTGGCTTCCAGGGAGATATCAGTCTTGATCTGTTCTAGGAACCATTTGTTGGTCTTTTTGGCTGTTCATATATCCTCATCACTCTTCTCCAACACCACATCTCAAATGAGTTGGTTTTCTTTATATCTGCATTCTTCACTATCCAGCTCTCACAACCATACATGGAATTTTAGAATCCCTTGGTGTACTCCATTAGCCATCATATGTTTGCTATGTGATTTATTTGCATGGTAAATTAGTACTATGGTCCTATTGCGGTGCTGCCCCAAAGAAGGCCCTTTCTTCTGTCCTGACGAATCTTGCTGGGACTTTGGGAATGTTGCTGGGACTTTGGGAAGAATTTCTTCTCCAAGTTTTAATATAGGTGAACTGTGAGAGGATGAAACAATCTTTTGGCCAACCAGATACAGTAGGGCTTTCAAGACAAGCCACAGAAGAAACAACAGACATGTTTCAAGATCGTCAAAAGATCAGTAGAAAAGACCAATAAATTTTGGCCTGCATGTACTCTTAAGGCTTGTATGTGTTCCAACAAAACAATGATTTTTTGAACATCTTGAAACACGTCTCTTGTTTCTTCTGTGAATTCCATAGGATGCCCCCCAGTTTCTGGTTCTTTCAAGGTAATTGCCAGCACTTTGAATTGTGCCCAGATGTACTGTACAGTATGTGCTTGCTACAAGAAACATGGGTGAAACACTGGCGAGCCCTTAGCAGTCATGTCTGCCACACAAAGCCTGGAGCCAATCCCACAGCCAAGGCCTCCCAGAGTAGCTTTAAGGAAACCACTGACTCAATCTTCTAGCTTCTTATCTGAACAACAGAGCAATAACTGTTGTTGGGGCAATGCTGAGATAAGGACTGGAAAGCACTCTAAGAGCTCTTTAAATGTTTAAAAAATAATAATCTGTTTCTCACCACTTACAGACTTTCTGAGTCATGTACAAATGACTAACAACATCACCACTGGGAGTAACCTTGTTTGGAAGAAGTCAACTGTACCACTGTGAACCAGGCTGGTTTTGATAACAGGCTCAGGGCTTTCATAGCAGTCCCATTGTACAACATTAGGGAGAGAGAGCGCATGCATTTAGTTTACTACATGACACAGCCATTTTACCTCATTTTTATAAAAAAGGTTCCAGATGTATTTTGTCTGTATCACCTCTTTCTGATCTGCCCATGCTTCGTGTTTCAGAACTAACATACTCACTACAATGTGTGTAGCTAAGCCAGATTTTCCTCTTCATTTCAGAATAAGCATGTTTGGGATCTGATGCTCCTTCCCTGTAAGAGAGCTAAAAATAGAGGGAGAAACATCCACTAACTCCAATACTAAATTAGATGTAATAGAGGCAACAGACAACTGGATGGGCCTCTGCCTTGCCTCAGGATGTCCCCACAGATGACATTCTCACATGTAAAACAGGGAAACAGCTGGACATGTCTCTGCTGATCCCTCTGCTTTCCAACAACATTTAAATAGCTGTATTGAGGGGTCTGCATAATGTTGAGGTAGAATTTTCATTGCTGCACAGGTGGTAAAGCAATCAGACCTCCACACATCCAGAAAAGTGGACTACAACGGCATCAATTGGATGTATGGTATCATAACTAACAAGATGGTTGTTGTGTGCCTTCACATTGTTTCTATCTGATGGTGACCTTGAGGAGACCCTATTATGAGGCTTTCCTGGCAAGGTTAGATCAGAGCAGATTTGTCCTTGCCTTCTTTGGGAACTGTGAGAGTGTGACTTGTCCAAGGTCATCTGGTGGGTTTCCATGGCTCAGTGGGGATTTGAACTCTCGACTCCTAGAGTCCCCGTCCAACACTGAAACAACTACACCATGCATCTAACAGGATGACAATAACAACAAAAAAATTAACAGACTCTGCACTTATTGTCATGGACTCATATAAAGGGCTACAGATTAGCTCAGTACCCTCTGTTTTTCCAGGGTTCAAATTACACATAAGGAGCCTAACTTAAACATTTTCAAATGTGAGTCAGAAGGTTCCTATGAACTTGAATGTATGGACATGTTGGTGGATCCAGCATCTTGCTATCCTGTGTGGTACAGTGGTTACTGTGCTGGACTTGGACTTGGGAGACCAAGGCTCCACTTCCTACATGCCCATAACTTTCCCTGGGTGACCGGTCTGTCTCTTATCCTACCCTGCCTCACAAGGTTGTTATGAGAATAAAAATGGGGAGAAGGGCTGCATCCCTTAGGTTCCTTGGTAGAATGGGTATAATAATAGCAAGAGAAATAATGTCCACTCATTTTTTAACCTTAAATGACTTAACAGTTTTTTGTGACTTATTAACAGAATTCTTAATTCTTTATCTGCTAAGATGTCTAGTACTGAAGGAAAACAGCATAATTTTTATAAAAATTTCAAATGTTTTAGAAATTTTCTGAATTCCCCACTCCTGGCGAAACCAGACTCTAAGAGTTGCAAATGTGTTTTCCCATGGCATGAAACCATAACATAACTGTAAGGCATACTGCTGACTATTAGATTACATCCTGTAATCAGAAACAAATGTCTTGTATGATGTGATCTGATTATGCTAGATGAGAAAATTGGAAACGGAACTGGGAACTTGGACTGACTGTCTGTGACCCAGACTGGGTCTTACAGACTTTGGCCACTAGAGGTTGTGCAATGAAAAGCAATGGTTTTGATATTTGGCGTAAGAAAGGCCAATTCAGTTCTTGGCAGGGATACAAGCATGTCCCTCTGAGGGATGCATGATCCAGATAGCATCCCCTGGTCCAATGAATATGCTGCTGGATGTGGGCCTGAAAGGCCTGGTCCTGCTCAAGTATGAGCTCATTTGGAAATTGTCAGTCTGTCATTTTCTCTGCTTAGCACTTGCCTGCCAGTTTAGCGAGAGCTATAGTGGCCCATCATGTACCAGTGCTTAGGACTACAATTCCCACAGTCCACTAGTGAGTATAGGCACTTTTCATAAGCCTAGATGCTGTTTTCCACCTCCATTCTTCAACAAGAGGGATAGTGTAAGGCTGGTTGCAAATTCCAATCCTACTGGCATTTTAAAAACTCATAATTTTGGAAGCTGCTCAGCTTCTAGGTCAGCAACACTTGATAAGCACTGATAAGTACCTTTGCCTAGTTCTCTTCTCTTTCTCTCTTGTCTATACCAAATAGCCAACTCATGCTAATCACCCTAAAATCAGTATTTTTGAACTAAGACACATCCCCAGAGTAGTAATCCTTTGACCTGAAAAAAAGAACTGTAAACCTTCAGGAAGTGTTCTGACTATCTAGGAAGACTGGGTTCATTGGACTTCACAAACAGTGTATGCCAATTGGAACATCTATTAATTTTTTCATATGGGGCTTTTCTAACATGTAACTTTTTTTCTTTTTCTTTTTCTTTTTAGTGTATGGTGTTTAACTTCTAAAATGACAGTCGTTTGTCTTTCTGCAAGCTTGCCTACGCCATGCCCAGTCCTCTTGATTCCAATGGGCAGAAAATGGCTTTGGTTTGGCTGCCTAGCATCAAGAAAAGTGTGTTCTGCACAGATGCAAGTCACTTATTTCTTTTATTAGAATTTCAAATGTTCTGTGGCTGAGCCCTAATAGTAAAATCAGTCTTCTGCTCTGATGCACATTCAGCCCTGGCAGAACTTGGAAAACTATTTTTTAAAGTAATTAATTACCATTATACTTGTAAGTTTCAACAATATAGTATTGCCATTATTTTATTATTTTTATTATTTTATTTTATTATATTCTGCCTTTCTCCCAATATAGGGACTCAAGGCGGCAACAGTTGCAATTAAAAAAAATAATCTCCAAACACCAAATTTTCCATTTCTCAAAGGTAACTATGTTGTTTGTTTGTTTTTCCTTGCTTAAAATATTTGAATGGCACAAAATACCAGTATGAGATACAAAGTGCACTCTCTTCTATCCACCTCTTGGTCTCTTCAAACCGCCACAACAGAGCATAAAGTAGCATCAGCAAAAGCTAGCACTTCCACAATAGGATATTCTTCCTCTGCCATTTAATGAAGCCACAACTCTATAACTATCAAAATGACCACCATGTTACAGTTATGAGGCAAAAGGAGTGGCATTAACCCCGGTTTGGATACCATTGTAACATAACATGGCTATACCTTTGTTAATTGGAAAAAAATATTAATTATATGCAACTGGTTATTTGTAATTCCCTACTGCCAAGATCTGAGCCTATGAATACACGAAGCTGACAAGGGCAAATTCTCCATAAACTACCATTCAAAAATAATTTTTAAAATGTGCTGTCAATTAGATGTAGATCGTATCTCACCCACACATTAGCCTATAGAGAAAGGTTCTAGTGATGAATAAATTCTACCAAGTCTCCCAAATAAATGAACTTGTTCTTATGTGTGATAAGCATTGATTTGTTTCCAGCCGTAATCCAAACTTTTGAACAAAAAACCTTTCTAATGCAGTGGGAGTGTGTACTCAACACAATAGGTTGTTTCTAGTCCACATCTTCCTTGCATTTCACTGCATGGCGCCAAAGGTACTGCTGGGCACCATTTGCTTACTCTGCCAGTAAGTAAAGAAATCTTAAAAGGTGTCAGGGTGTGACAATCTCATTTAGGTAAGTTATGACTGTGTCATTTATTACATTTCAGATATGAGTTTTATTCTCTTGGTGACCTTCAGTGATGGATTTGATAATAATAACTTTGCGTGTGTTAATTATTAACAAGGGGAAGGGGGAAAACCTGCTCAAACACAGACCTTCAGAACATTAATTCTATTAAAGGAGTTTTGTAATCTACCTGTCATGTGAAATCATATTGTAATAGCTAGCTATGCTACAATAGTATTTTTCTTTATGCATTTCTCAAGGATTAAAGCTGTGAGTAGATGAATCTCTTTAACACAGTATAAGGCAAATCTGGTTTTTCAGACGTGTTTAGAGCAGAGCTGGGGGCAGGATTATATTACTTTTTGAACTACAATTTCCAGAACTCTCCAGCCAGGATTCTTGGAGTTGTTGTACAAAAATAGATTTTCCAAGCTCTGATTTAGACACCCCCCGGTCTCATGGTGTCTTGCACTTTCTCAGGTCCTTCCAGTTACTCCAAAGAAGAACAGTGCAGTCAGCAAACTCTGAGTGAGCATCAGGGCCTGCAGACCTTGAGACTGTATCCATGCTGTGCAGCAGCAAACATTTTGAAATGCAGCCTCACATCAGGAGAGTCCTCAGAATAACATCCATTCAGAGGGTCCAAAAATACAAAAAACACTGTGTGAGTCCATACCAGCAGATGAGTCCTAGTCATTTCCATTGTCAGAAGCAGTGTGGTGTTCTGTTTTGGTGTTTTGTTTTGTTTTAAATCTAATGGGTCTTAAAGTTACGATACTCCCCCATTAATATATTTCACAATATAAGGGATGTCATGTATAATTACAGGGAAAATTCATCTTGATCATGATACTTTTTCCAAAGAGAAGCCAGGTCCAACTTTTCTGAGCTTCTGGCAGTTTTCAAAACTGCATGATTCCATTACTTTGGTCTATTATTTTGTTTTGTTTCTATCCCAGCTTTCTCCCAATATGGAATTCAGGTGACTTACTCCATCAAGCCTTTAGATCTCAAAACTGGCTTTTAAAAATTATTTTAAATCTTATTTTAAAGGATGTTTTTAATATGCAGACATACCTCAACTAACAAACCCTCTGACAAAGAAGCTCCTTTTTACAAAGTCTTTTTACAGAAGCCCAGCCCGCCCGCCCCCTTCTTCTCTTCTGTCTCACTGAAAAATTTTTATCAGCATTTTTACTAGAGGGATAGTGAAGGAGGGCTGGAGAAAGACAGACAGTGTTGGGTGGCAGCAGCAGCATATCTGCAGTAAACAATGCAATAAAGCAGTAAACAACAAAATGTTGCAACTGGTGCTGGGAATTGCCAGAATATAGTCCAGGACCAAATAAATGTGTATATATTTTTAGAAGCAACAACAACAACAACAACAAATAAAAATCCAAACCCTCAACAACTACAGCAACAAATATTGCAGCCTCCCAAACCTTTACTCCATCTGGAGATACCCAGTTTCTTTTTAATTTTGAGTAATATCAGAACAATAGTCTCCTTCTCTTTTCTTTCTTTCTATTTTTTTCATCAGTGCATCAGTGAAAATGCATTATAAGTTGGGGAAAGAGGGGTTAAAAGAAAGAGAATTTTGCTCTTCAAACCACAGGACCATACAGAAATGTAGGAGGAGGACAAAAAAGGGGTATTGCTTCCTGAAAATAATTCTGTCCCCTCAAGATGAAATTTTCGTTCAGTTCCCAAATTTCTGGTATTGCAACGAGTGAGACATTAAAGGTCATTTGAATTTTCTTGTGTAACATTTCATATGTTTGCATTCTCTTTGTAATTCTGGCCCTTTTCTTTGGATGCTTAAAGTGTACTTTTCCTAAATGCGCAACTGCATTGTTAAGTTACTGTATTGATAAAATGTGGGAACTGAAGGAAAATTTAATTGGTGAGGCAAAATTCTTAGTAAGGGGCAATGCTCTCATCTATCCCACCCCACCCAGCTACACCCCTGAGATCTATGGAAGAGGCCAGAAAGTTCCAGTACTTTCACCCTTTAAGCCGTGGATAAGCTACAGCAGCAGAATCTGCAGCAGATTCCCTACAATCAGTGAAATCATTTTCAAATAACATTTTGAAGGCTTGGAGCTCTAGAGTACATTCTCTGCTTTTACACTCCTCCAAGCATGTGTGGTTTTCGCAGCAGTTACATGGTTGCTCTGGAACATTTAGTTAGTACTGAGCAACCTCATAACTCAAATACAGCAAGACATTTTAAATAATAGTTGTGTGTCCAAATGTACACTCAGTTCTGACTTGTGGATACCCAGTAGAGACAAATAAAGCTAGTTATGGATTTTTCTTCTTTTTAATTCTGGTATTTTCTAGTATTGAGTAGGATAATAAAAATTGCTAGGATACTGATATGTGTAAATTGCATTTGCAGCTCTGTATTGACTTTCTCCTTTAAAAACAACAGCAACCCATTTCATCACAATCTGAATGTCAGAGTATGTAGTGGAAAACTTCAACTCAGGAGCTCTTTGAAGGGGAGAATGAACACAAAGAGTGTATCTACACTGCAGAATTATAGCACTTTAACTGCCATGGCTGCCACCGAGGGAATGCTGAGATTTTCAGTTTCATTCTCTGTCAAAGAGCTCTAGTGCCTCACCAAGCTATAAATCCCAGGATTTCATGGAATGTAGCCATTCAGTTAAAGCACTATAAAAGTGCTATGATTCTTTAGTGTGGATACAGCCTAAGTATCCTAATCGGAGTAGGCGGGATGTAAATAAAGTTAGTAGTAGTAGCAGTAGTAAGAATTTCTTTTAAAATGCCCTAAAATACAGACCACGATGGACACGAGGAAGTGCTCAATTTCTTTAACAGCCCATTCCAAATAACACAGTTGAAGCAGTTTGACTGACATGACAAGAAAAACCAAGGATATTCATTCAGTATTATGCTCGTAACCCAGAAATGTGCCTCAAAGCTCACAGGAAGCCATGAACTGGGCAAGCGCTGAGATCCTTCCCAGATTTTATTTACAGTTTCATTAATTTCAAGGTCTGAAGGAGCCCCCATTTCTGATGTCACTGTATAAACACAAAGCATGGTGTGGGTGGAGATGAAAAGAAAATTTGGCTCTCTAGGGAGGAGGAGGAGAGAAGAAGAAGAAGGGGGGAAGTCATACAGATAAAGTAACATAATGGAATTGTCAATAAAGTCACAAAGTAGGGGAAACATAGATGCTGCCTCCATGTAAATAGCTTGGGAAAACAGTCAGCCGCCCTGGGCTAATTCCCCTGATTAAAACTGCATTAGCTTGTAGGTGTCAGGGACACGCAGCTGTTTTCAAGGAAACTCTGGCTCCAAGAGGTCCTTCCTTGTAGGGCAAGAGGCTGCTCTATCTAGAGGTAAATGTCAGGGAGACGCACAGCTTGCCGACGCTTGTCCTCTCTCTGACAGGCCCTGGCCAATGTCCTGCTGCTGAGGGTCGTGGTAATTTACGTCCACTCTGTGTACATTAACTTATCTACAGTGGAGCTGGCTGGCTCTTTCAGTCAGCCTGTCTCCTCCACAGGCTGTGAGACTTTCCTGACTGTGGGACTAGAAGTGGGAAATGGAGCTGCTTCTGCTCCTGCCAAGTTCCTGCACCATACGAACAACAACAAACATCACCAAGGAGCCAAGCGGCCTTATTCTGAGCCACAGCAGACGTCGCTGTGAGCTACGGCATTTTGCCTGGTCCTGATGCACATCCATCCCTAGGGGATTGCAAGAAGGAAAGCGAGAAGGCAGGCTGCCTCTGGTAATGAGATACAGAACTCTAACTCTGTGCCTCATTTTTATTCTGCTGCTATTACTGTGACAGTTCAAACAGGCACTCATTTGCAGCTCCCCAAATTTGTCCTCCGCTGATTAAGCAGTCTAATTAGTGCTCTGTATTAATGATGCACACAGGATCACATTTATACATATGTGACTGGAATAATTGTGCTGGGAGCTCCTTTGGGTTTTCTTTTGTCCAGAAATGTGCTATACAAGGAAAGTGCCTCTCTTGGTTTAACTAGTTCAGCTTTGTTGGTTTGTCTCCAAAGTTCTCCATCAGATAATACCAAATCAATGTTTGGGCTCCCAGAGTCACATTTCACCATGATCCCACAAGTACATGTTTAAAAGCAATACCATGGAAGCTATCATGCATGGAAAAGCTATAACAGAACTGATTATCTACTAGGTAGTTCATGTCTAGCTACTCCCAAGCCGTTATGGTACAAAGTGATTGAAGTTATGGGTTTGGCTGTAGGAATTCCAGGTTCAAATCCTAGCTTATGGTGCTCTGGGTTCTTTGTAGCGAACAATTAACTGCCAGTTTCTCTTTCAAGAAATAAAGGAAGTACTGTGGAACAAAAGCAAAAAGGGAACATTTCATTTCAGCTTGAACTCACCCTTTGTTGCCTGAGCAAAAACGTATTTTAAAATAGCATCATTATTCAGAGTGTTTAAGCACTAGAAAGTGTTGAGCACCTTGGAAAATGCAAAGAGTGGCCCCACCCAATCATCTGTTATCTTGGAAAAATCTGCTGGTGTTCTTGAATGTGAAAAACAGACTAGCAACAGATAAGACATTGCTATGGCACAATGACTGGAACAATTTTTCTAGCATAATTGACACATGATTTATAATTGACTAGTAAGTCTGGTAGCTTATTGAATGATCATTCATAGTCATTCAGCGTGAATGAAAGTCTTGCCTAGACTTTCCAAGAGTAGCACCATATGATCTGGCTTAATTTTACAATGAGAAAATCCTAATGAGTCAAAGCAAAGATTATCACACAAGGAAGTTTTTCTACTATGTATGCATAATTAGTTCAACATATAAACTTAGGCTTTATTTGTCCCAGTGTGACCAGGCTAACCCAAGACATCTTGTGCCCTGAGGCAAACAACAAAGATGCCCCCCCTTTCTTTTCATTCAAAATTAAGAGAAATTCTTCCCGTGTGATAAACTCCTGAGAAAGCCAAAAGAATTGTCTACTTAAATCGATGAGACAAGTTAAGCACATGCTAAGTCCCACTGATTTCAATGGGAACCTCTATAACCTGTTCTTCATCACCACTGTTGCTTCACTATCAAAATTTTAAAACCAAGGACTGAATGTATATAGGACTGTTATGACATTAATCATATTAAACAATTCATGTAAACCATAGCCACTGACATTCAGTTGCAGTAACTAGTAAAAATTGGCTTGAACAGTGCAAAGAAAAAAGAATTATCCACCAAATTCATAACATTACCAAATTAATATTTTTCATGGATCTATATCATGAGCTGAACATCCCTAGTTAATCAAAAAACCAGAAAACAGAATTCTTCCCAATCACCACTAGAATCCACTAGATATAAGACCAAATAAAGAGGAAAAGACATGTTTGTATTGTATTTTGAAACTTCCATGTTCTGATTTTTTTTCAGAGCAATCTACAGACAAAACAATCTACAGGGAGCTAGAAACTTGATGGCTCAAGTTGCTAGACGTTCTTGGAGTATGCAGCACTAATTTCGAGTTGTGATAGTTTGACTTTATTTTCCATTACACAAACTTTGCCTAATATACATTGGTCACTGTGCCAAATTAAGCTCCAGCCATTAGAAATCAATCTGAAAAGTTCCTTTCTGAAGTCCTAAGAGAGGTATCATCCAGTGGGGTTCAAAGTATAAATGGGATATGCTATAACTTTTTCTAGCTGTGCTTTTGAGTAAATTAAATTGGCATCTTTTCTGGGCACCTATCAGCAAGGCCAACATTAATTTTCTGGGATACACTAGCTTGGTATACAATATATTATAATTAATGGCTGGAAAACTTTGATTCTGTCTATAAATTTGTGCTGAGAAAGCTGGTTTTCTTTTTTCTAACTACCATTTGGAGGGTGACCAAAATGGTGAAAGGTCTGGAAATTATGTCCTATGAAGAGCAAATTAAGGAGCTGGGTATATTTAGAGAAGAAAATATTAAGAGGTGACATGATAATCGTGCTTAAGTATTTGAAGGAATGTCATATTGAGGATGGAGCAAGCTTATTTTGTGCTGCTCCAGAGGTTACGACACATAGCAATGGATTCAAATTACAGGAAAAGAGATTCCACCTAAAAATTAAGAACAACCTCCTGATGGTAACAGCCGTTTGATAATATGCTGCCTCAGAGTGTGGTGGAGTTTCCTTCTTTGGAGGTTTTAAACAGGGGTTGAATGGCCATCTGCCAGGAGTGCTTTGATTGTGTATTCCTGCATGGCAGGGGGTTGGACTGGATGGCTCTTGTGGTCTCATCCAACTCTATGATTCTATTATTCCTTTCGTCTTTTCTTTCTTGCTTGCTTTCTTTTTCCTTCTTTTTTATTTTTCTTTCTTCCTTTCTTTAAAAAAAACCTGTTGTTTCAGCTCCTGAAAGAATTGAGTTATGAAGTTCAGAGCAGGAATGAATGGGGGAGATATTTCCTGTCTTGGGAGATATCCTGACATTTTTCATTTTGAGGGGTTTGAAAAGTTACAGTTTCAAGGTTTCCCTGTGAAACAGATACACCCTTGAGAAGGGACCTTTTCTATCCCACCAGTGTCAAGCTTGTCATCAGTGAAAAGCAAGCCACAAATTACTGTGCTGATGTTCTAATTTGCTGTTGTCACAGCCACTACTCATCTGTGCGCTTATCAGTTCATTGAGGAACAAACAGGAGTGGAGTTGAGTGTGGTGGGCTTTCCCTAGCTATAATTTTGAGACTGATCAGCTATCTATTGGGGATGTTCTTCCTCTGGATTGGAACAGATGGGTTCCAAGATCTTTTCCAGCAATAGGACTCTAAAACAAGATTGGACAACTGTGGCTGTTCAGATTTTTTTGGTCTGTCACTCCCATCAGCCCCAGCCAGCATGATCAATAGTGGAAGAGTATTGAAGATGCAGTCCAGAAAAAAATGGTGGGTTACTTGTCCATGCCTGTTTCCTAGAAAGGTAATAGTTTGTTATACTGTCAGCCTTCTCCTGCTTCTGATCTAAATAACCTGCAGTTCCTCTGGACATCAAGAAATATGAGAAGGTAAAGACCTTCTCATATTTCTTGATGTAAAATCCCTATACAGAATGTTCCTAAGGAATTTTAGTAGATTGGAGAAACATTACAGTCAGACTTTGATATTCATGGGGGATCTGTTCCAGACACCACTGCACCCACAGATACCCAAAACCCCAAGACCTATTGTCCCTAATAGTAACATAATGTGCACATGCCTGCTTATACAACCACATGCATGCACCGCCAATTACAGACAACGGGGCTTGCCATCCATGGATGCTTAACTCCACGGATGGCAATCCCAGGAACGTAGCCGGGTGGGGGGGTTTCTTGGGGTCCAAACCCCCCCTTCCGTTAGAAAAATGAATGGTGCATGCTGCTGTGCCGCCGCACCCAAGCCCCATTATAATGGTGGCACTTAGTCTGGACCCCCCCTTCCTAAAATCCTGGCTACATCCCTGGCAAGCCTGCGGATAACCAGCCCCAATGTATTAAAAACCTGTATGCTAGAATACATTTTTAATCAAGGGAATCTGTTAATTTCTCTTCTGTATAATTTCTAAAAGTGGAAGGCAGTAGGAAAAGAGGGAGACCACATGACAGATCAATTTAATCAAGGAAACCATTGCTGCCCTCAGCTTGCTGGAATTGAGCAAATCCGTTCACAGTGCTCTTTCATTCATACAGTGGCCATAACTCAAAATCAACATAATGGAAAAGAGCAAATCACGAAATCCTACACCACCAGACATAACCACAATGACAAGAGTTACCCTACCATAGCTTTATCTGATGATTCAAAGATATAGCCATGTTAGTCTGGAAAATCAGTATGCAAAAGGATTTTGTAACACCTTTGAGACTAACTGAAAGAATCTGGTAGCATGAGGTTTAGTAGACTTGAACCTTCTTCCTCACATGCATCTCCCACCCCTGGGGTCACTCAGGGTATTTTTGCTGCTTGTCTTAAAGTTTTAAGGTTTTTATTCAGAACAAGGGCATGGGGCCTGAGGAAGTAGGCTCAAGTCTACTAAAGCTCATGCTACCAGCTTCTTTCTTTCAGTTAGTCTCAAAGGTACTACAAGACCCCTTTTCATACATACATCTGATGATGATGGTGGTGGTGGTGGTGATGAGTGTGTATATGCCTTCAAGTCGCCTGTCAACTTATGGCAACCCCACGAATTTCATAGGGTTTTCTTAGGTAAGGAATACTCAGAGGTGGTTTTGCCAGTTCCCTCCTCCTCTGGAACATGGCCTACAGTACCTGGTATTCATTGGTTGCCTTCCATCTGATGATGCCTCCCCTCAAAAGGCTACCTATGCAGCCAGACAATACCCCAGACAGAATTTCCAAGGTGCTGTAGATCAGGGTGCTAGGAAATCACATGAGCAGCACACTTTCAGTTGAGGAGTACAATGGCAATAGGAATAGCAAGTACATTTCTATACCGCTAATCAGTGAACTAGCATTCCCTAAGCAGTTTACAATGTGTTTACCAATTGCCTCCAACAAGCTGGGTACTCATTTGAGTTGAAGACTATATTGTTCAGGAAAGCATTCCCAGGCATTGTGTGATTGTTTATCTGATTGTTATCTGAGATCTGATATTTGATTTGATATTTGATCTTTTTTATTTGTTGTCTACTTTTTTATCTAATTCTATCTTGTATTATTATCTGTTGTTTTATATGTATTTTGTAGAATGTACACCATTGGCAGGTTTCATTTTTATCGATTTTATTGTTTGTATGTACAGCGCTGTGTAAATCTACAGACCTATATAAATAACAATAATAATTTTATCAGCCTAGGAAAGGATGGAAGCCTGACTGGACCTTGGAGACCTTCTCTAGTGAATTTACAACGTTGTGGCTGCAGTACCAGCATTTAACCACTTCAGCACCAGGGTTCCTTGAAAAGAAGCAATTGGATAAACCCTTCAGGATCCTGCTGCAAATGTTTCTCTCAATGCTTTCTATAACCTGGACAGCATTACAGGCATCATTTTTAATGCCCTAATCTACAGTGTCTAATAAGCCCTTTGGTTTGGGTGCTTCCTGACTGAAAATAGAAGATTTTTTTTGGTAGGGGTAAGGAATCTAACAGTTGTAAACGTGAACCCCAAAAGTTACAAGACCATAAGTCCTTAGGAACCTAAATACCCTAAAGGCTCCAAATCTCTTCTGACTTTCAAAGCTAAGCAGAGTTAGGCCTGGCCAGTACTTAAGTAAGAGACCACCAATAAATACCAGGTACTGTAGGCCATATTTCAGAGGAAGGAACTGGCAAAACCACTTCTGAGTATTGCTTGCCTAAGAAAACCCTATGGAATTCATAGGATCACCATAAGTTGACAGTTGACTTGAAGGCCCAGATACACATACACAAATCTGCCTTATGATTTCATGACTATTAAAATGGATGCCAACCAATAACTTCTTAAAAAATTCCCTTGCAATGGCAGCTGTTACCTTCCATATTGGGGGGAGGGGGGCTGAATCTACTCTGGGGTTTAGACAAGATTCTAAAAGGTCAATACAAGGTGCTGAATCTATTTGTTGGATAGGATTCCGTGTCTTGGACACTGATACCACCGGCTACCCACTGGATATAAGTTTCCCCCACTTGTCTTTCAATTTCAAAATCTTTCCTGCTACATAAAAATACATTCATTACAAATTTAGCAGTTTTCTGTCATCCTGATATCATTTTTCAAAATGTAAGGAGTTAGGTGATTGAGATTTTCTGCATGGCAGGAGGTTGAACTGGATGGCCCTTCCAACTCTATGATTCTATAAGAAGTTTAGCTGTATGATGTTATCAGAATATGTGCAGACCTTGGAAATGTTATTTTTTTATATTACAACTCCCAGAATCCCACAGGCAGCATGAGCAATTTGTACGCCAGAAGGGAAAATACCCTATGTGTAGTTTTTCCCCAACACTGCAAACAGTAGATGTGTTTTGGGAGGAGGAAATTTTGGTTGGGAAAAAAGCAAAGAGGAAAAAAGGGTTAAGTGCACACATCCTATTGCTACTCCAAACCATTTTGTCTCTCCTCCCCTACTTTATTTCAAAGGTGAGGGAAACTTACAAGATCTATGATAGATTCTCCCATATGACATATGTATTGGCCCTCAGTCAACATACACAAACATAAACTGTGGTGATCTGGAATAGTCAACCTAACTTCAAAACAAGTCCAGGACTGGTTTGTTTCAATCAGGCTGCAAAACAAATCAGGCCTGAATGTGACATCTGTCTCTGTCGCAATGAGGGCAAGCAAAATAATGTATCATTAGTAACTTATCCCTTTCCTCCTTTGCTCTTACTTACAGTTTCACCATTTTTGCCAGCAGTACTTGTCAGATGGCAGACACCATATGTGTGTGTGGTTAATTCCATTTGCATTGTACGTAAATGCTGTTTTATCAAAAAAAAACTGAGAAAACGCTTCCCCCATCAGTGGCATCACCTAAGACAGGGATTGGTAAAGTGCAGCCCATAGGTTGGATGTGGCCTCCAAGACCAATTTTGAGGATGCCAAGTCCCTCCAATAACCAAAAAAATGTTAATCAATTTTTTTAATGGTAAAAATGCATGGGATGTATTTTTGTCATACTTTTGTTGAAGGAATCACAGAATCATAGAGTTGGAAGAGACCACAAGGGCCATCCAGTCCAACCCCCTGCCATGCAGGAAATCACAACCAAAGCACCTCTGATAGATGGCCAACCTGCCTCTGTTTAAAGACCTCCAAAGAAGGAAACTGCATCACACTTTGAAACAACATATTCCACTATTGTGCAGTTCTTACTAACAGGAAATTCTTCCTAATGTTGAGGTGGGATCTCTTTTCCTGTAGCTTGCATCCATTGCTCCGTGTCCTGTTCTCTGGAGCAGCAGAAAACAAGCTTGCAGCATCCTCAATATTACACCCCTTCAAATGCTTAAACAGGGCTATCATATCATCTCTTAACCTTCTCTTCTCCAGACTAAACATATCCAGCTCCTTAAGTCTCTCCTCATAGGGCATGGTTTCCAGATCCTTCACCATCTTTGTTGCCCTCCTTTGACACACTCCGGCTCATGAACATCCTTTTTGTATTGTGGTTCCCAGAACTGAATGTGGTATTCCAGGTGAGACCTGACCAAAGCAAAAAAGAGTGGCACTGTTACTTCCCTGGATCCAGACACTATACTCCTATTGATGCAGCCTATCATTGTTTTGGCTTTTTTGCTGCAACTAAAAAAGAGAAGCCCTTTGTTTAAAACAAGAAGTCAAGTGCCTGTTGGGTTCTGCTCCACATCCTGTTTTGGGGAAAGAATATGAAATTGCCCTCATCCCACCCCTGGGGTCACTCAGGGTATTTTTGCTGCTTGTCTTAAAGTTTTAAGGTTTTTATTCAGAACAAGGGCATGGGGCCTGATGAAGGGAGGGGAGCAGCCCTTCAAGATCCATGGAGGGTCAATGCAGCTCTGCCATTATCTGTTGCCCATCTAAGAGCTCTGCTTTCACCAGCCTCTCATACTTGTTCAACAGCAAACGTTTCACTGATGTAAAAGGGCCAAGTTGTTCTTTTCCTGCTTCTGTGGAGATCTACAACTCCAGCCTATGCAAAACAGTGGGCAGCTCAAAGACAATCTCCACAGGCACCCTGGGTGAGAAAACCCTTTTTCACCAGCAACCCAAGTTCAAGGACATTACTTAAATGTCTTTCTTCATTTCAGTGAATCTGGCTTGAGGCCATAATACACAGAAAATCTCATTTACATGGCTGAAGGATTAAATATCTGCTTACAGTTTTTGGCTCCTAATTTGTTGAATTTGGCCAATATTTTGGAGCAGCACATTTCTCTCTCCACCCCCAACCACTGCCTCTTTCTTCTAATATATATATATATATATATATATTTGAAGTTCACAGTTCATCTGAAAAGAAGGAAGGAAGAAGTCATGATCTATTTACTAAAGCTTAGAGGAAAGCTGGAAAAAATCCTCCTTTTGGGGGCTGCAACTTCCAGAACCTGTGCTGGTTGAGGATTCTGGGAACAGAGGTCCATATAAAGTATATTTCCAAGGATTTGTTTTAGAGCCCTGAGCTTGATCATGATTATCTATAACAGCCTTTTCCAACTTGCAGCTCACTTCCAATGGGTGGAACCAACAACCCCCATCGTCCCCAGTCGGCTACCTAGGAATGGTGTGGATTCCAAACTGGGAAAAGTTGCTGTACAATTCTGACTTCATGCTTACTTTAAACTGTTTCAAGCTTCCTTTAAGCAACCCCATGACTTTGAACTGCCCCAAGATAATTCAAATGCAACATTCCACAAACTAATGATTATAATAGTTTTACACTATAGAGGAACTTTTTTTAAATAGAGAAGGGGGGTATTCAGATGTGTAAGCTTCCACCCATAGCCTGAAAGTTGACTTATGAATGTGTTCTTTCATCAGTGCTTGCTTGAGCAATTCTGTGTGAGAACAAAACATGTGAGAAGAGGGTATGACTCTGACATTGTCATGCCCTAAAATTCAAAGGTCTATTCATGTTAGTCTGGAATATCATTATGCAAAGGAATGTTGGAGCACCTCTGAGACTTATTGTGCAAAAGAAGTTGTAATATACGCTTTCATAGACTAGGTCTACTTCCTCAGTTGCTAAAGCTTATGCTACAACTTCTTTCCTGCAGTTAGAGCCTCAGCAGGACAGCATCAAAGGATGGCATTGGGGTGGAGTGGGAGTGTGGTGTCCACACAATGCATGCCCCAACTCCGCTCCCATGCCGGTGTGATGCTGTGCACTCCACCACACGGTGGGTGGCATCACAGTGCTCCTCTAGCAATGCATCCAGATGACACAGCACCAAAGGAGTGCTGAAAACCCATGGCACCAGTGGCTATGGCACCCTTTCTGCGGTACAAAAAAGAGCCGCTTTTTGCAGCTCCTTTTTATGACACAGAATTTTTATGTAGCCACCATAGCCCCAATCTAGCATTGAAAGGGGCAGCTGAAGGCTGCCCCTTAGAGATGGTCTATTCAGCCCCTTAGCTGCCAAAGTGCTACAAGAGCCCTTTGCAGATTTTCATGCCCTTTTGAATATTTGGGAGAATCAGTGAACTAGGGCACAGCCATCCCTCTCATTAGGAAAAATGAGGTGATGCAGGGAGACAGCAACACAATGGAGAAGGAGAGAGCTGTATAGTATATGGCTTGCTTTGCACTCCCTTGAGGTATGGTGGGGGATATTCTCCTATCTGCAAGTGCTGAAGCAGCTGTATGACTTCTGCCATCAAAATGGGTATCCAACCACTGCAAGGAGAGGCTAGAACAGTATCCAGAACAGACTGAATGGAGCATAGGAACAGATCAAGATTCCAAAGACCACTGGGAGAACTGAGTGTTGCTTTGTAATCAACTTTACATTCCAGATAGCTTTTTTTTCTTCCCTTTTTGATTGGCCTCCAAGTCTAGCAGGGAATAGCTTAGCAAAAGCCAGAAACAAATGTACTACTAAAAGTGATTACTGCATAGATGCAGAAGGCCTCTTTGCCATGTTTGCAAATTAGCAAGTTGTTTCTAAAAATTGCTGGAACTTCCACTGGGCCCAGTTGAATGCATACATCACACTTTAAGCAGCTCTTTGGAGCTCCCCTGAGAGAGGGAGGCGGGAAGTGGTCCCAAGCTATGCGCTTACGTATGCAGTGGAATATGAAGTCTGGACTACAGTTGACATCTGTGCTGAGCATCCAAACATTTTCCTAACATTAAAAAAAGAATGCATGACAGCAAAGAGCATTGCTCCAACACTGAAAATGTGATGGGAGCATAAAGCAAGCTCATTAAAAAAAAAAAAAAAAGCAAATACCTTTCACAGACAATTTGAAGGGACACACAGGGAAATCAGTTTACATTAGCCATGCTTTACCAAACAGTCCAAATCTGTGACTGAGAGGAAGATGTTGAACAGATAAAAATGTGAAATAGTAGTGTTAGAACTATTTCTACATCTTGGACAGAATGCCTGTTTTCTACCTGCCCCAATTCAATCTCTCTCTCTCTCTCTCTCTCTCTCACACACACACACACACACAGAGTCACTCATTGAGACAATTCAAAGGCCTGCCTTATCTTTTCGTAGTCTGTCATATAAATAAGAATTACCTCAGAACTGGCTACAGTGGGATGGGACTGCATAAAATCTGGCTAAGAACAGACCTTCCAAGCACTTTTAATTTTGCCACGGGAGCAAAACTGGAAGAGAATGGGGTCCAGATCCAACTGCTCCTTCACTCAACCTTTGGCATCTGGTCTACCTTGACTCAAGAATAGCTGTGCGTCGTTAAGGATACAATTCCTTCTGGAATTCCTTCTTCTTGATTTGACTCTTCTTGCTAATTTGCAGCAAATGACATAAAGAAAATAATGGGATGGGGGTGTAAGGTCTGGCTGGATGTAAATGTACAGTCAGACTCACATTTCCTGAGATCATTGATTCAGGACCTCTGAATGGCACTGCAAACTGATACAATGGGTGCCTACAAAAGACTTTGCACACAGTGGCTCCTCTGCTGTGGAATACCCTCTCCAGAGATGCCCACCTGACACCTAGTTTGATATCTTTTCAGAATCAGGTAAAGGCCTTTTTTATTTTCTCAAGTCTTTGAGAACTGTTATATTACACTGCAATACAATTAGTTCACCAGTCTAGTTTTGTGAAGTGTTTGTTCTTTGGGCTCTCTGTTTCAGTTTATTACTCCTGGAATGTTCTTCTCTCTTAATCTCTGTTTGAAACTCACCATTTTGATTGCATAGTTCTCTTGGACTTGTAATTTTTGTTCCTATTTTTATTGTGATTTTAATTTGTAAAAAAGAAAAATGATGTTTGGTAGCATCTGGTAAATTGAACAAATGGGTGAATGGCCAAGAAAATAACTAAATGTAATTTTGCAATGTTTTCCTCCCTCATGAGAAGTATTCAGTTGATGTTTGTAGGCAGTGTGTTTACTTATAATCAGATGAGTCTTCCTGGTCTGTCTCCTCTTACTTACACATGATGGTATTGCCTTGCCTGACATCTTTCCCACAAACCATGGTACAGTGTGACAATTTACTCCC
Source organism: Sceloporus undulatus (assembly GCF_019175285.1). Lineage (NCBI taxonomy): Eukaryota > Metazoa > Chordata > Lepidosauria > Squamata > Phrynosomatidae > Sceloporus > Sceloporus undulatus. The sequence continues at coordinate 4,341,332 of NW_024802937.1, forward strand.
ATTATCAGTCAGGGCCAGGCATATGCATTGTAAGCCCCATCTGACCCTTCATAACATGGAGCCCACAGTAAAGGGAAGAAGTGGAGCACATGTCACCACATGTAACATCTGAATCTTCCACTCTCCAACAGACATATAACGACCTAAATCCTATTATTCATGATTAGAATAAATCAATTGAATTAATGAGATTTACCTACATGTTGACTCACAATTCAACAACAGATTGAATGGGCCTACTATAGTTGGGGCTAAGTAGATGTTCCTCGTAGCCACCTACCTCTATAGCGGGAAATGGAGGGTGAGGCTAACTTGTATCCTCTCATCCTTACTCTCAGATTCAGGGTCCAAACTCAGCCGATGTTTGTATACTGATATGTAGTTAGACTTCAGTCTCCTAACACCATTTGTTCTTGCAGCCACCACAAGGGTACAATGCATGCTCACATCTAGCATGTCCTGCCATTCCACTAGGCCCTCTGTCAAACAAGCCACATGTGTTTGTGACTTACAGGTTCAAGGCCTGAGTGTCCATAAGAGTCACCTCCATCCATAAAGGTCCATCTCAACCCCCAAGCAGAGAAAGGATTGGGTAATCATGTTTTTAATGTGGGAGCTGTCCGTCATGTGAGTGCTGATGTCCCCCTCTGATCTATCATGATAAGCACCTTTTGTGGTCTGGTCTCTAATAAATAGTTCCACAGAAGGGGTCTCATGTGACCAGAAAGGGAATCTCAGATTCCACTGCCACTGCAGCCCATCCCACCTTGTGGAATGGTTGGCTTGCCCACAGTTGTGCTTTCACATAGAGACCTAATCTTTGGTTGGGAAGAGCTGTGCCAGAGATGGCTGACAGCTGCTGAAACCAGGTGGAGAACAATTTAGGACAACTGCTGAGGACCCTGTGACCCAGGAAGATATTGGACACCATTCAAATTCCAGTGCACAGGCAATCCATCCCAAATACCATCTCTGCTTCCTAGGGCTATGTGGAAGACACAGAGGATGAGGATAACTTGCATGGATAAGGATAAGCAGGCTTCTCTGATGGAGCAGTGAACCCAATGCACTGTAAGAGGGTGGGCAAACTGTGTCCCTCAAAATATTGACACACTGCATCTCCCAGGATTCCTCATCCTTGGTTACCCTAGAAAGGACTGGCTGCCACCTCTGCACTAGAGGAAACTAAGGATATCTGTAGAAGTGGATATAGCTTTCGGTCTTTCAGAAAACCAGAAGATGTGTTTCATCTGCCCCCTCCCATAATTTGCTTACTCTGCTGGGCTGCTCACATCAGTCCCACTCTTTCTGTTTGCACAGTGGCTTGGGTATGGTGGTGGAGAGGAGTTGCTAGACTTTTATTATTTGTCTATAGGTTCTGATTTAATGTAGGGTGCTAAAAACAAAAACACAACCTCCCTGTAGAATTTGATGCACATTGAAAACCAAAGTCAGGATCATCCATATCCATAGTACTTCTGATTTCTATGTATAGTAGTGAAAGCTGAAGAGCAAAGAAATAACTCATATGAAATGTGGTGCTGAGTGAGAGTTCTTTGGAAACCATGGACTGCCAAAAAGACCAATCAATACGTCTGACAACAAATCACATCTGGATTCCCCCTAGAAGCCAAAATGACAAAACTGAGGCTATGGTTTTTTAGACATATTATGAGATAATAACACAAAGTCAAAAACAATAGGAAAAGAGGAAGAATGCATTACAGGTGGATTGCCTCACTCAATCCACCTGTAATGCCCCCATGCTGTACACTGATTGCCAGCAGAACAGGCCTCCACCACTTGATGTGGCTGCTGATTGTTAAGGTTGGTTTGGGGAAGTATTTGCAATCATGGCAATAATGTCACAATAGTGAATATGGAGCATTATGGTTCTGTAACTAGTTTGGGCTCCCATTTTATCTGTGGCCTGAGAGATATGGGTCAGCATAATTTGAAGTCATTTTGATGGCACAGCACAACAATGGGCAGCAGCAACAGTTAATGTCCACTGCCACTTTACAGAGGTCTGGCTTGCTGCCTGTCACCCAGATCATGTGCTTATTGGTAGGAAATGGGCTTGGGTGGTGCTCTTCATGGGGGTGTTGGTTTGTGTTCCTTTCTGGTTGGCTGTGTTTCTAGGTAACTCTGTGTTTGTTGTTTCTGTTCCAGGTTCCTCCTGGTTGGGTTGCTGGCTGTGCCATTTCTATAGGTGCTATAGGTGTGCCTGCCACCCATTCCAACTACATTTGATTGTTTTTCTATGGATCCTCCCCATGCAGGACCAGAAAGATTTGGGGTGTACAATGCAGCATTGGATTGGGGCAGAGTCAGAACTATGAGATGGGGAGAGCAGAATGAGCGTATTGTCCCCTGCCCAAATAAAAATGATGCCACCCCCTATGAAAATTTTCCCTTAGCCCCCCAATTTCTAGCATTGCAATCATGTAAAACTTTACTTGATCATTTAGAGGTACAGTTTAGGCATCCAAAGAAAAAGGGCAGGCAAATTTGGCACACAGCAAGTGTCAAAATTCTAGGTTTGAAGTATTTTCAATATTTCACTTTTTGGACTGCTAAGAATTAGAGAACTGAAAGAAAATTTCATTTGGGAGGCAGAATTCTTATTTGGAGAAGAAATGCCCTCTTTTTGCCCAAGTTCCCAGTAGCTACACCCCCTGGTAAGTCAACTCCATTAGATCTGTCTCCTGCCTAATCGTAACAGTTATTGTTCTCTCAGGCCACAGATAGATCTATACAGATATAGATATAGATATTCCTTTCAGGCAGGCAGGCAAAAAGCAGGCAAAAGGCACACTTTCTACAATTTGTTTTTGTAACATCAGTATGGGATTTCAAAAGAAAATGCTATACTGTTGGAGTATTCCCTATCGCAGAAATACTAGAACAGGAGGTGTGTGGCATAACAGAAGGTGATAAGAGAGAGAGAGAGAGAGAGATCACGCTTCAATCTTTTTATTCTAAATAGTTAACATTTAAAGGACTGGAAATACACCATAAAACTTTAATGAAGTTCATAGCACCCTCTATTGGAAAATCTAAGTACTATTATACTTACTCCGATTAATCTGAAAAAGTAACCAGTTTTGTTTGGTTGGTTGATTTTTATATCACACCTTTCTCCTGACATGTGACTCTCTATTCAACCCAAGAATGGAAATTAGAATATAAATTAGACTGGTGCTAAGGGTTCTTATATGCCATTTTATTTCCTTGTGTCATTCTAATTAATTGCATTACTAAATGATGTTATTATGTTGCACTGATTGCAGGCATCTTCTATGCACCAATTGTTTCTAGTTATTTCTGAGCCAAAACAAAAATAACACTTCAGCATTGCCCCAGTAAAGGGAGAGCATGAAAAACAACCAGCAAGAGGAAGGGAGGAAGCAGGAGAGAGAGAAAAGAGAGAGCCAATGGTGGAGATATGCATCTGGCACACATTTCCACCCATATGGTAACATTCATCCAAGTCCTTCCACAGTGCATCATCTCAACATAGTTTCATGTGAATGCTCACAGTGTGCATCTAGAGCTAAACTATCATGGCCTTAGTATGATAAAGAAGTGTGGGAAATAGAGCTTTCAGTGTACAACAGGAAATTACTATGGTGGCAAATACATTATAATCTATCATTGTAAAAGAACAAGTAGCTGAGCAGGTCATACAATAAACTTGAGGATACAACAGTGAGGTAGATATAATACCCTGGTTCAAGCTGGTGCCTTTCAAATGTTTGTGACAATAGCTCCCTTCATTCCCCACCACTGACTATCCTTACTGTATGTGATGAAAAAAGTACAAAACAGCTGGACAATAACAGGTTGGTAGAAGATAATGTATGTAAAGAAACATATAATTCAGATCTCTAGATTAATAATAGTTGGAGAGCCAGTGTGTCACAGTGGTTTGAGTTTTGGACTATGACTCTGGAGACCAGGGTTCAATCCCCAGCTTGGCCATGAAACCCACTGGGTGACTTTGGGCAAGTCACATTCTCTCAGCCCCAGGCAAAGGCAAGAGCACACTTCCTCTGAACAAATCTTGCCAAAAAAAATCAATGATATGTTCAGCTTAGAGTCGCTGTAAGTTCAAAATGACTTGATGACATTCAACAACAATAAACAACAATTCATTTTCAGGGTGTAGTAACATGTAGATTAAATGAAGCCATGCTATCTTTCGAAAAGACCTCTTTTCTGCCTAAATGCTCAGAGAGCTTGCAGTGGTATAACAGGATCAAAATTTACATTGTAACACTAAAAAGTGATTTATTTATGTCAGTAATTTGCAGGGCCCATGTTAGCTACAATGCCTTGCAGAGCTTGGACAAGTTACGTTTGAGAAGTTCCGCTTCCCAGAATTCCCTAGTGACCATGCTGGTTTGCTGTCATCCAAGAAATGAACTACTCAGGGTTTTGTTTTAAATCACCATCTTGGCCTAAGGTTTATGTCACACCATTATTAAGAGACAGAATTTAGGCAGCAAGTCTGATAAAATCTAATGTATTTTAGCAGTTGGCTCAAGGCTGGTGTTTCTGAGGCAAATGTAGCATGACAGCTTTGATAATAGCTGGAAGATGATGCACTACTTTTTCAAAAATGCTTCCAGGGAGGAAACTGCAATTTTGTTCCTTGTGAACAGCACTGACAGTTCTCATAATGATTGGTGATTCTCATGATGATTGCTGCTGATGATAAATAGTCAGCAGGAGCAGTGCCTAAGAAGTCACTGTCATGTTTTCTTTGAGGTACTTCTTCTACATTTCCATATTATATTTCGAGCTCATACTTCCTCCAAGGAGCTTAATCCTAAATCCAATTGCAAGTCTAGCTGGAAGAGACCCACTTAGGCAATTGCTGAATAGTAAGTCAAAATGTATGCAAACCCCATTCATTTAATGTGGCTAGCAATTGAATATAGGTTTCAGAGCACTACACTCATGTTCTCTTCTCCTTCACATTATCTTTTCAATAGTCCATGAAGTAGGACAGAGAGAGAGAAAAAGAGAGAGATTGGCAGGGTGAACCCTGTAAGGTAGTAAAAGGAGGTGATCTGCAAGCGGCACCAAGGTCAAAACTGCAGGAGCTTTGTTACTGTTGGTGGATTTAAATCCAGCTCTCCATATTCCTACACTACATTACTCCTTCCATTTTCTGCACAAATGCATACTGAGAACTACATTGTCTCTGCCTGGAAGCATCGCAAGAGTGATCTAAGGGTGTTATTAATCTGCTAGCAGAATCTGTATTGCAAACACAGCATAAGTCTTTACAGTTATTTTTTTAAAGAAAATAAATAAATATTTGGAAAAATAAATTAAATTATTAAATACAATTTTAAAAATGGGATCTTGGGATCTGCAGCCTCAGCATGCCCCTATTGCTTTCATGTAGATGTTAGCATGCCTAGTGGTGACTAAAGACTTAAAGAATGTGACCACGTGGATCCATATCACCAACATGCTTTGAATGCCTTTTGTGAGTACCTAAGGACTCCTTTAAGAGTCTCTAGTGAGGTGAGTAGTTTTTTAAAACAACAATGGAAGTCACTTCACTTTCTTACTTCCCTCTATGCCCCACTCTCTAAAATATTAAAATGTCAATAATATTCTTGATTTTCAAGCAGAGCATCTGATTGTATGTGCATCCAGTGGCTGTGCTGGGTGGAGGATTTTAAGAGTCCACAAAATGAACTTTTTCCAAGCACTGCATTAACTCATGTGGCATAAACAATCTCACTAGCATTAGGCCCAGCCAAGAGAACGCTTCTGCTGGGATCTAGCCTAAGGAAGATACTGTTAGCTCCCCACACTGATGTTCAACAGAAGGTGATATAACAACAACAAGAAGAGAGAGCAGCAGTGGTATAGTTCTTTAGCACTGCTAAATAAGAATTTGAAGTGCACATACGTTTGGGTCTCAGATCTGACTTCCATGGGTGAAAGGGCTTCATTCACAGTAGGTACCTTCAGCTACTTTTAGAGGGTCCGTATTCCCTTGACCACAGCTGACACATAAGTTCCTATGACTCCCTGTGTAGCATTTCCAAGGAGCCATAGGTAGGGTGCAGATCAGGACCAGGCCCTGAAATTTCTGGACCAAAATTTGAGAACCTTGGATAGCATCCAGTGACATCATGGGGTTGATGCCGAGTGATGTCAGTACACATCATATAGTAAGCAGGACCCACAGTTGCTCATAGCTTATACTTCAAAGACGCATACAGACAAACCATACCTTCCTGTTTAGAAGTTAAGTGTCTTTACAGATTGGAACACTTGTAACAGATGTATACACTTATATCTATTAATTTCTGTAAAATGCAGCAAATTGCACAGCCAGTTAGAAATAGAAGGCTCCCTGCAATCTTATCTCTCACCCAGAGAGATCACAAAACCCGGAGAATTTGAACTCCAGCTCAGAAGTGACCCATGAAAACTGGGGACTCAGAGTAATGCTTTGAAATTTAGCAGTCCTAGCCATAGGGACTGTTGTGTGTGAGAAGGAGGGGGGCAGGAAAGTCCCCTTCTTCCTAGCTGTACATGCCTAAATCTGGGTCAAAACCATAATATATATGTCCCATTCTCATATAATATATAGGTAGGATTTCTTTATGCTGAAGCACTGGCAGGCAGAATTTTGTTTCCTTCTATCAGAAACACCCAATCAAAGGAATAAAAATATAATAATGTTCAACACTACAATAAAAAGGAGGGTTTTTTCACTTTGTTTTGTAAATATCTTTATATTCCTTGAGAGGACTGATAATATAAAAATGCCTTGTATGTACAATTATTACATTATTATCTGTTAGTTGACTGTAGAACAGTATAGCAAAGCATATAGGAGAAAGAGAAAACTATAATTCTCCTGACATTTGGGTCTTCAACACCCATCAGCCCCACCCATTGGGATGATGGGACTTGTAGTCTAACACATCTAGAAGTCCAAAGGTTTCCCACTCCTGTTATATATTATAGTGTATGGACATTACTTTGGTGCTCCTCATTTGTGCTGAGATGAGAGGAAAAGATTCTGATACAAAAAAATATAAGTAGATCTTTCACTTTTGATTTCATCCTTATCTTCTTCCTATTCTTGTAATAATCTGCTTCCCTGCCAGCTCCATCTTGTAAATGAGATTCATATCTCCAGAGAGTAACTCTGTTAAATAAACTGAATTCAATAAAAGACATCTTCAGATATAGTCCACAGGCAAGAGTGATTGCTCCACTAACAGGCTACTGTTGCTACTGCTACCTAGTGTTACGGATGCCTTCCCTTCTCTCCTTTGCCCCAGTTATGCTCCACTGTATATTTAAGATAAGAGAATAGAGTGTCTGGAGTCTGTTCAGTGTTATCATATAACATAAAAGTGACTTTTTTATTGAAGAGCTCCACAAGTCCTTCTTGTAGCCTTGCAGTCTTTTTATTGAAACTAATTCAGAGACCAAAAAAAAAAAAAAAGAAAAAGAAAAAGAAAAAGAAAGAGGGGGAAAAAGATAAACACTGAACTGAAAACAAAATATGTCATGAGGTTATTCTCCCACAGCCTGCAGCTAATCCCCAAAGTCATTTGTCATACAGGCCTGTAGCATTTCATTACAATTGAAGCTCAAAGGTTATAGGTCTCTTTAAAGCTTGTGCCGAACAAAAACTGGCACAGGCATTTTACCACGTATTGGAATGCACAGTATATTATTATGCTTTCATTTCGTTCTCACTGTAAGTCTTGGAGCACAACAAATGAGCTAATAGGAGGCTTATATTTTCTGTGCACAGATCTGGAGTTTCTTTCTCTCTTAAAAAAAACTGGTGCTAAAAATGGTGAATGCAACACAACATATTTCTAAGTCAAGTTGGGGAAAGATAATGCTTCTTCCTGCATCCCTCTGTCTCCATGACTAGGGCTACCAAGACAGAGTTCAAGCCCTGGTGATTTCTTTTTCCAGATGCTGGAAGTTCACTCATTCCCACAAGGTCCTTCAAATCTTTGCAGGGAGAGGAGAAACACAGTCATTGCTGTCCACAATCCTCTGCTCCCTGGTCACCTGCACAACTTCACTCTTTGACCAACACCCAGATGCTGTTCTCCACCTGTGTCACATGTCCTTCAGGGCTAGCCAGGAGATTTGGGACCTGCAAGCAGAAGCAGAGGAGTTGATGAAGAATTAGAAAGTTGCTTGCCCAAACCATGAAAGTGGAGGTGCTGCTTCTGTTCCTCCTTCCCCTCTTCTATCTCTGGGCACTTGAAGATCACCTTCAAATCTCTAGTTCCAGCCACTGCCACCACTGGAATTTTGTTGGAAGACATTGGAAGTTATATGTTTTGTCTGCATCCTCTTCTGATGGTGCTGGTCCCTCTTGTTTCCTCCTTTCCACATACAGTACGGGCACTAATGTGTCCTTTTGCATGCCCACAGCTTCCTTTGACTGACTTGGGCTCCAGTCCTACGCCTTCTTACAGCAAGGGCAGACTAGCTTAAGTATTTTGTAATATAAAATTTGGCATATTACTATTATTATTATTATTATTATTATTATTATTATTATTCCTTTAAAGGTGACTGATCGAAACTGAACCAAGAGCGAAAAAGGGAGGGAGGGAGGGAGGGAGGGAGGAAAATAAAATAAAATAAATCTCCCAAACATAAGTAGTATGAAGAGTAATAAACTTAGCTTCTGGAAGCCAAATGTGCTTATGTCATTTTTCACTTCTCCATTCTTCCTTTACTTTTTGAACTCTGTTCTATGAAATTTCTTCTCTGATTTTTCCTTTGACATTTTCTGCCTTGCTGCTATCTCCAAACTGAGGCTCTTATGTATATTAATTACTTTGGAGTTTATCACACAGGAGGGATCCTGTGCAAAAGCGGGATTTTAACTGGAAAAAAACCACGAAAGCAGATTTATTATCAGACAACAGCCAGGTTAACCCAACATTAACCCAGACAGACAGAAAGTAGAAAAGACATGCAAAAGCATGATTGATTTTCAGACAACATCACTGTTAAGGTGCATTAATGCAACATTAACCCGGCTAGAAAATAAATAAAACATGATGATGATGATTTTACTTCCAGAAAATCCTGAAAGTAAAAAAGAATTGCTTTTTGTCAACTTTTTAGCCAGTTTAATATTGCATTAATCCCGAAGTGTCTGAAAAATAATTATGCCTTTCCATGTCTTCTTAGGGCTTGGGGGTTTTAAATCTTGTTTTAAATCCCGTTTCTGCATGGGATGCCTCCCATGTGATAAACTTCTTTGTCTTTTACATTCTTGATTTTTCTCAAAGCAATACATATGGCAGTCCTCCCAACTAATTTTTCCTTGCAATAACCTTGTGAAGGTGACCAGAGAATGGTGGACCCAAGGTGGTCTAATGAGTTTCTTGACTCAATAGGTATTATTTAATGCCAAGCTAAAATTGTTATTACTATACTACACTACACAGATCATGAAGAAATAAAATGAATAAGGCCACTAAACAAATAAAAAAGAACAAACTATCACCAGTGATTGGCTGCACAAGAACAGTGAGACTCAGAAAATTCAATCAGTATCCTCTAATCCCTTGTGGAAAAATGGTCAAAATGCACAGGTCTGCCCAGCTACATTTGGCAAGATGCTCTTCAGTGTTGCTAGGGAAGGATCTAAATGTGGCTTAGCTGTAGCATTATATTATCAGCAGTGTAATGTCAAATCTGACTTTAAAAATTAATAAACAAATCTGATTTCACGGCTTCAGCAATAAAGGCTGTATAATTGTTTTTTGTATGTTTTCCACTCTGGGAGGGGTTTCCATGGGTATTAGAGATCTAGGCTCTTAGCTTGTGTCGTCTGATGTAGTACAGATCCAGTATTTCAATATCTAACATAATATTTAATGGAACAATACGCATTTGTAGTAGACAAGCAGTTTTGACAGGCGATGTAGACCAGACCACATTTTTTCTGCCTATGATACTAAGGAGAGATTCAAAGTCCACCCCTTCCCCACAATATGACATTGTTGAAACATGATGTATTAGGTTTTCTTTGGGCTGTAGTCCACAAAATGCTTGTCCGGGATCCTAGACTTCAGCGGGGTCATTAAGAAGAAACTAGGTTCCCTACAGGGTAGTTAATAGCTGATAGAGTGTGGCTATGCTCTCTAATAACATACTAGTTAATATTATGAGCCCAGAAGGCATACATTCTCTAGAGATGTTCTTCATAGCCATTACTCAAAGGAGCGAGCCATCTAGGAAGCACATTAAAGCTGAATTAACAAGCAAACAACAGCAGGCTGCCTATGGCAGGTCATCTGTGACAAGTATTAATGTTTCTGGAAGCTATTTTTCATGCCATTTACAAGTGATAGTTCTGGCAGGCCTTTAGACAAAGTGTACTCTTCCATTAATCTTACAGCAACTTGAGTTGAAAGTAAAGGAGTAAGAACCAGGGATGGAAGGTTATTTGTAATCCCCCCATCTCCCTCTTTCTTTCTTAGTTAACACGTTAGTTGTTATGCATTAGCTGGCATCCTGCTATGACATATCCAATCATAAGTCCTAACTGTGTCTTTTGTTTGTTTTTTAGTTGCTGCAGAGGTTGTATTCTCTTCCTCCTTCCAAATGACCAAGACTCCTTCTGTGATAGTTCTCCACTGTAGCCATTCAGTGGCTAGTGGAAAGTAAAGGTATCAGAGAAGCACCTGGCTGTGTCTCTATGGCCAGACACAGAATGATGACAGCATCTATCAAAACATGCAAATGAACCTGGTAGATCTGACACTTCTCTGATTCCCACCTCTCCCAAGCTCAAATAACTATGAAACAGTGTGCCTTTGGAGTGGTGAGAGTAGAACCATAACATAGGGCCAGCATAGATTGGCACTTTGCACTGGCCTCAGCCCAAACTAGGAGTGCATGGGAACTGAGCGTTTACACGCTCAGCAGCCTTAACGCAAACCCCAGGCACCATCTTGGCATGCCTCGTACAGACAGGACACACCATGATGATGTCCACGCAACACAGCGCCTAAACAGCACCATGCCACACAGATGTCATCATCACATGCAAGCACGCCAATGGCACCCTGTGCACACCCCCTGAAAAGAACCTGCCAGGAGTGGGTTCTTTTTAGGCTTCCCAGGCCATTTGGTTAGCACAGTCTCCATCCGGGGTAGAAAAGAACGGTGTCTCGCTGCCCCTTACTACCAGTCTGTATCCCCCCATAGGCGCAGTACAGAATGGCGAAAAATGGCGGCCTGCTGGCGCCTGTTTTTCTACTGGAGGGAAACTGTGGAGGGAAGCCGCAGTCACCAAACCATGCGGCTTCCTTCTGGTGGAAAAAGAACCCACAAAAAGCAGGTTCTCTTTACGCCACAAGGGCGGCGTAATGAGTGCGTCACTGGTGCACTCATTATGCAAGTGCCATGCAGCACCGTGCTGACACCACACAGCACTTACATAACAATGGCGGCACCCATGTATACAAGGCACTGCCATTATTATGCCCTTGTCATGTGCTAGGGTTGTGGGGCATATGGGCGCTCCACCTCAAGGCAACCCTAGCATGTGACGTGGGCATCACTGAGGGCCCGTTTGTACCGAGCCATAGTTTCATCTACTGAACTTTTGACATTACAGTTGTGATCACAATGATCCTGATCAGCAGATCATAATATTAGCATATAAAACCTAAGTGACTTGGAAACTAGTTACCTGAGAGACTACCATCTCCTTTATAGACCCATTTGATCCTTGTAGTTCTTCGCAGCTGTCCTGTTGGGGATGCCACATGCTTCTGAGGTCCACTCCACAATCATTTGGAGCAGGGCGTTTAGTGTACCCTTCATTTCATCATTGGGCCTGCTTCTTCTATTTAAATGTATTATTCTTTTATTTGACTATTCTATGTGATGATACTTCTGTTTAAATGTGTGATTCTTCTGATGTGACTCTGTTTTTACAAATCTTTCCAACATAGGTCTGCCTACCATGCATTTTATGGATAATGTGGCTGATGCATATTGTTTGTAGGTATTGCTTTATGTTATGCATTTGTTGTTGTGCATCACTTTGAGGTCTTTAAATGTAAGCAGGCTGTAAATGTTTATAAACAAACAGAGAATTAACAATATGGGAGCGCTTTGCAGAGATTACCCAGTCATTAGCCAAATTTTGAACTTTGAACATCAAAATGAATATTTTCTTTCAAAAGCCTTTTATCTGAATTATCCTGTACACTTTGGGGGGGTCGGGGGGTCTTGTATTTCATTCCCAGCTGCTATTGTTTTATCCTTTCTAGCATACCATCCACCCTCTTCTGTTGTCTAGTCTTCCATCCAGCTGCTGAGTCTTAAATCTCCAAGGCTGACTTGGTATATATTGGCTTTCTGTGCCCATTTTGAAACTGTCTTGATTCTTGGCCACTTTAAAATGTCACAGAGAATGAATGATGGATATTCAGCCCTGCCAACATTTTTGTTCCTTAGCCAACTGCCTTGCTTGTTGCTCTCCAAATAATTTTTAACACCAAGCGGTCTCTATGGATATTTAACACACAGCTTCTCAGTCACTTTAAGTGATATACCCTTGGTATATTTGGAATGGTAGGGCCAGATCATAATTCTAAAAATAAAAGCTAGCCCCTTATATGTGACCATTCTCCTCCTGCTAGCCTTCCCAGTGTTGCGTGTCACTTGGAGCTTGGAAAAGATACTGGGATGAGTGCATTGGTTCACCCAGCTACTAAGGTTAGTGGGAGCTATAGTGGGAGCTATAGTCCAAAAAGGAGGAGGACCCAAAGCCTTTTCTAATACCTTTCAAGAATGTATGATCAAAAATGTAATTTCAAAAGACGAGGGGGGAAAAACATGGATGATTTTGAGTGTGGAGCAGGTGGGTAAAAAGATGGAAACAGTCAATCAGCAGGCTGCCCAGCTCTTGATATCTCATTGCTTGAAGTTGCCCTTCTGATAACTTTGCAAAGATGTCTCCTACAGAAAATAACAAATCTGCCAAGAGTGGGTATAGGCCATCAGTTAAGAGAATGAGTTCCATTTGAATCTTTCCACAGCTGTGAATTTTGTAGGTTGCTTTGGGAAGACCTCTCTATCTCAGGTGATGTCTGCATGGGCCAGGATACTCTGGGAATAATCCAAAGTATCTTGGCCCCAGAGCTTCCCCACCTTTCCTCAGTTACCTGGGGCCCTCCATTGTGATGTCGGACAGCTGTTTGCATGCGTGTCCCACTCTGCTGCCCACCCTGGCCACAGCCATAGCAAATAATTCACTCTTAAATCAGAACAAGGTGCCCATCATAGATCACATGGATGGCACTCATTCTGACCTTAGAGTGAGTGGCTCACCAGCATCCCAGACTTCAGAATATGATATGTTTTAAACAGCTGCCTGGCATCACAACAGAGGGTTTCAGATCTTCCAGGAAGATATGGAGCAACTAGGGACCTTTTTAAAATACCATTATAACAGGATTATAGCTTGGGTTTAGTGCTGAATGGGCCTGACATTGTCCAGAATGTTCACACCAGACTCAGGGACTGGGCCCATCTCCCCACCTAAGAGGATGGGGGGCAGCCCGTTTTATTTGGCCCATGCAGACTGGGCCACAGCATCAATCATTGTATCTACAATATTTATGGGGGTTGTTGAAAACATTACATGAATGTTAAGTATTATTATGAAGAGACCAATAACAGGTGGGCCAACCTGATTTTTTTAAACTGATGGACCAACCACTCTATGTCTCCTTCTTTGTTGTTGCTATGTACCATCAAGTCATCTTCAATTTATGGCGACCCTATGAATGAGAGACCTCCAAGTTTCTCTGTCATCAGTTCCCCCGTTCAGGTCCTGGGAACTCAGGATCACGGCTTCTTTGATTGAAACAATCCACCTGTAGTGTGGGCTTCCTCCTTTCCTGCTGCATTCCATTTTACAAAACATTATTTATTATATTTTTCAATGAGTCACATCATAGCATGACATGTTCAAAGTATAACATCCTCATTTTAGTCACTTTTAGTGAAAGTCCAAGCATCATTTGCTCTAAGACCTTCTACCTTTTCTCTCCTTTCCTTCTATCTATATGCAAAACGCCATGATAGGTTCACTTTAGGATTACCGTAGGTCAGAAATTACTAGTTGAGGGCACAACAGCAACAACAGTAACAACATAAATCATGTCAGGTACCACCTGCAGTTTTTAAACAGATGGTTTGTCTCATACTTTTCATTATTATTATTATTATTATTATTACTTGTGTTCTAGGACTTCCAGGAACAATACATATATTAGTTTTCCTATCCCATTCTGAAAGCTAGCTTCAGTGTTTCTTCCTCTGTCTTGCAAGTTCAAGACCGCATTACACAATATGAATTTCCTCTCCAGAAAATTGCAAAATGTGTTGTGTCATGGATTCACCATGTATGTATATTATAAAGACGCCAGTACTTCTTGGTTCCCATGTGCACTCACAGCAAAACAAAAAGATTTTTTAAAGCTTTGATAAGAGTTTTAGGGATTATTCATCGTTATAATCAGGTATTTTCTGTTAATTGGCAGGGTAATAAAAATTGCCAGAATATTGATGTGTGTAACTTATAGGTATCTCCATATTGATTCCCCTTCCCCCCTCTTTTTTTTTTTAAAAAAAAATCACTTTCAGTGTAATTTGAATGTCAAGATTGTATAAAGTTGAGAATTTTCCACTCATAGACCTTTTGAATTGGAGAATGGACACTCAAAGACAATTTCTTTCAAAATGACCCCCACCCCCACCCTCAATATTTCAGAGGTGAGAACTGGGAGGTGTGTGTTACAGAGCAACATCACAATGTGGTTGAGAAGACAAAAATTATTAATGAAGAAGAACATAGGAAAGGTTGCAGAAGTTTGTTTATGCCTGAGCCTACTGGGAAGGGGAAGATTCCTCCCCTCCCCCTTCCCCCTGCTCAGAGAAAACTGTTTTTGCACTTTAAACTCAGTTTTCAGCAACTGAAGTAAGTTAAAGAGATAAAGGGAAAAGTTGGAGAAGGACAGAGAAACTGGGACATTTTAAAAAGCACCTTCAAAAGTAGAAAAATGCCCCAATTCACACTATGGCAATAACCCAGTGCGAAACATTCCCACTGGCCCCAAATGCACCCGACACTGTTTGCAGGGGAGCACGGAAAAACCCACTTAATCCAGTGTATTTGACATCAAGTCCTTAAGTGCATCTTTTTTAAAGGTCCAGAGCAACCTGGATCTTCAGTAGAGTACGCTACCAAATCAATCTGGATCGTGGGGATCGTTCCTGGATATGGAGTGAAGCAGGGCATGTGTGAATGCCGGAGAGAATTTAAATGCCTCAGAGAGATTCAGTTGCATTAAACATAGTGGGAACATCGATCCTGTATTGCATCACCACAGATATCCACATCTCTGTGGGACAAAAACGTTAAGTGTGAATTCCCCCTAAGAGAGGACTAAGTGAGACTAACCTTGCCAGGTCAGGAGAGTTGGAGGATATGCAGCAGCTAATAACACTGGGGAAACAGTCCACTCTTTTGGTACATACTTACTTTTTATAATAAGAGTGCATGTGAAAGGATTATATTGTTTTATTTGTCCTCTGGCCTTTCAAGAAATTGACCTTCATGCGTGTAAAAGCTCTGTGCGTGTGCATGTTTGTGATCAAAGTAATATAAGATGATGAAGCAATAAATAAAGCTTCCTCCCATCCTCCTCAACCCCACCACCAGCTTGCTTGCCATGAATTATTATACAAGAAACAAGAACACAATGTACAAACAAATCTGAGGATGTACCCCTTGTCTATTTGCAAAACGGGGACTGTTGCAGTTCTTGCTGTTTACTCTCACACGCACCATTCCCTGCCCAAGGGAAAAGATGAGGGATGAGTCTTTTGTTATTTACAGTCTGCTGCTTCAAGGCTGTCATGATACTTCATTGCCAGGTATTGTTGCTGGCCAGCCTCCCTACTCCAGCTGGTGCCAGGCACCCTAAGCTACTCCTCTCAAACACTGACTCACCGATCTTGTGAGTAAAGCCAATGGATTTGGCTTACTCCCTTTGGGAGACTACTGCCCTTTTTTCCTCCAGGAACATCCCCCGTACCATAAAAGTTTATAGTCAGCTAGAACTAGACATACATGGGTGGGGCCATTCTTTTGCACAATGTTTAACTCAACAAATACTGGAACCACTAAAGGGAGGAACATTAATAACATGTCAGCTCAAGAGGAGGAAGCTTTTTTTCCTATCAAGAACTACATTTCTTCTGGCCAGAGCCAAAAGAAGACATCTCCCTCCCCATGTAAAAAGTCTCATGAAGAAGGGAAAGATTCCTCTTGCAAAAGCCTGAAAATCTACAGGGCTTCTGAAATTAGCTAAGGGGCCTCATGAGATCAAGTCAAGGGCCACATGCATCCCTAGGAACAGAAACCGCTCAGTCCTGCTTTAAATATGTCCTTGCATACAGAATTGGGATACAGTACATTATATGGATTGCTGGTGAAGAGAATCCCCTTTAGTTCCTTCTCCACTCTTCCCTAGTAATGTGTAACCACATGAATACAGGAACCTTCCCAGGTACCTTCTGTGCTGCCAGCAAATTCAGAGCTCTTCTGTGTTACCCAAAGAAAGGTGCGGAACTGGGGGATCTCCACCAAATTTGACAATATTGTTTTAATTGTTGGGGAAATTGGCCTGTAAGGGGCATGGATAACCTTTAGGACCATTTGCACCTGTGTATACCAGGTTTGGGGTGAATTAACAGAGTAGTTGTATTTAGAAAAATCACACACACACACATATATGATAGTGATTCACATGACATAGCATTTAGAGGTAACCAAAATGGAAATACAAAAAGTGTTAGTGAAGTTTTAAGGATTTGCAGTGGGGTGATAATTACCTGTCCAATGAGCAGATCACATAAATCTTGAGTGGCTCAGACTAGGAGATCTGAGGGTGACAGAAGCTAGGTTTTGGAATTATACTTATTCCTAAAATATAGCCTTAAGCAATGGGCTCTCTTGCCAGGTAGCAGAAGCAATAGCAAGTACATTTCTATACCGCTTATCAGTGCACGTAAGCACTCCCTAAGTGGTTTGCAAGGTATAAGCTAATTGCCCCCAACAAGCTGTGACCTTGGAAGGATGCTAGGCTGAATTGACCCTGAGTCTTTTTGTGAGTTCAATACCAGCCAGGGACTCAGGGTCCACTCAGCCTTGCATCCTTCCAAGGTCGCTAAAATGAGTACCCAACTAGTTGGGGCAATTAGCTTACACATTGTAAACCGCTTAGAGGTGCTTAAATGCACTGACTTACACACTCACTTACAAACCTTGCATTTAGCCACTATGCCACCAGGGCTTCTAACAAAGACTAGATGTCCTTTCCCATCGACAATGGGATTCCAGACTAGTTGATGGCTTTAATTTTAATGTGACCGAAACAGTGATTGGATCAGGATATGTTCAGAATGTATAGACAGTGAAGTTTAACTGAGAACACAATAGGGGACAGGCAGAGAAGTTGGCTTACTGCTTTGGGTGCAAGGAGATCCTTGGTCTCAAGTTGCAAGAAGAAATGCAGATGACTTGGGAGAAGAAAGGGGCACTTGATACACCCATCTAGATTTGATTGTCCCATTACCTGGATATGCACATGCCTTGTAATACCCCTTTTCTCCTAGTAACTTGACCTAATTTTCTGAAAGGTATGATATGAGACATTAAAGGGACCCCAAAATACAATATGGGATATGCAGGGGGTGCTAACATCTGCCTTCACTACTCTTCAGCTAACTACATGCAGCGCAGACA
Source organism: Sceloporus undulatus (assembly GCF_019175285.1). Taxonomy (NCBI): domain Eukaryota; kingdom Metazoa; phylum Chordata; class Lepidosauria; order Squamata; family Phrynosomatidae; genus Sceloporus; species Sceloporus undulatus. Next base: position 4,359,201 of record NW_024802937.1, read on the forward strand.
GGGAAACAGAGCAGAATAGTCTCATTGCTCATTCTAATGCGCAACAGCAAAGAACAAGACGTAACCTACTATTTTAATCAAAGGTGGGAATGCTCCAAAGCCCAGGAAGCCATACTGCCCCATGTTTCAACACTTCTAGAGCTTCAGCAGGCTGTAATAAATCCTGACAGTGACCAATTTGTTTGATCAGTGGTGATAACACACTAATTCTGATTGACTTTCAGACCATGCCAGAAGATAATTGGCTGTTTCAGAACTAAGACCTCCAGTATCTCAGTTCATTTGATGGACTGATAGTGAGATAGTCAGGTTCAGCTACAGAAATTATGAGTGGCCATACTGGCTGGTGGGTTCTTGAAGTTCTCATCCCAAAAAATAATTTATCCAAACTTTTTTCTCTTCTGTTAACAGCACCCACCCACAAAAACTAATTGCTTTGTGTAAATTTATAATCTATTTGTTCACCATGAAGAACTAGAAGCAAAATTAGAATTATGATTGGGGGGAAAACCATGAAAATAACCAAATGTTCTATAGGTTGTTTGAACTCATGAATGAATTCTTTGTACAATCTATTTCAATCTCTTTTAAAGTATTATTCTTTTTCAGTTTCTAGTTTGATGTCATTTATTCTAAATAAAAATCAGCAGAAGAGGGCTTGACTTTGAGGTATTACATGACCTATAATCTATCAATATTGCTTTCTCTTGCAGAAAGATTGGTTAAACTTCAGGTTTTTCCCATTCCAGATATAAATACAGTTGCCCCTTCTAACTCGTGCATCTGGAATCCATGCCCACCAATATCTGTGGAAGGGTGACCTCTGCTATTTCATACCTGGGGCGTGCCCCATTCAAACCTATGGGCTTGAATATGCATGAGTCTTCATTTTCGCACAGGATCCCGGAATGGATCTCTCGCAAAAAAGGAAGGCCAACTGTATATTTTTCAAATTTGGATAAATGCTTTCAAAATCAACAAATAAACCACCACCACCCCCATCTATGCTGGCCAGTTTCAATAGATACAACTGGGTGAAGAAAACAAAGTGCATAAAAGGTATCTGCATTACACAGAAATGTCAGTTTCATACCACTTTAACTGTCATGGCTCCAGTTTATTCCATTGTTTTGGGGAAGAAATGTCTTCTGTTGTCTTTTTTTTTTTTAATGAATGGTTTGACCATAAAATTAGAATATCTATAATTGGGTGGCATTGGCAGTAGGAGGGTGAGACCAGGTTCATGGGGTGGTCATTTGATTATTCCCACCATGGAAAGATAGCTCCCTTGTTTGTACTGGCATTTGGAAAGGGTGATATAACATTTTCCTTTTGGTGTAGTGATTTGAGCATGGGATTGTCCCCCATGCTGTTTAACATTTACATGAAGCTGCTGGGAGAGATCCTCCAGAACCATGGAGCACGGTGTTATCAGTACGCTGATGACACCCAGATCTATCTCTCCATGTCTCCGACTGATACAGTGACTAAGGATGGCACCTCTCTTCTGGATGCCTGCCTGGAGTCAGTAATGGGCTGGATGAGGAAAAACAAACTCAGGCTGAATCCGGAGAAAACAGAGGTACTAGTGATAGACACCCCAAGTCCGGACAGGGAAATTTGCCATCCAGTCCTGGATGGGGTCACATTTCCCCTAAAGGACAAAGTTCGCAGTTTGGGAGTACTCTTGGATTCATCTCTGCAGTTATCATCTCAAGTGGATGTGATGGCCAAGAGTGCTTGGTATCAGCTTCGGCTGATATGCCAACTGCGTCCCTGTCTGGACCGAAAGAACTTTGAAACAATTGTACATGCACTGGTAACCTCTCGCTTAGATTTCTGCAATGCGCTCTACATGGGGCTACCTTTGTACCAGGTTCAGAAGCTTCAATTAGTCCAAAATGCTGCAGCCAGATTGGTCGCCGGAACTTCAAGGTCGGACCATATAACACCTGTTTTAAAATCTCTCCACTGGCTGCCAATTAGCTTCCGGGCTCAATACAGTGTTGGTTATTACCTATAAAGCCCTATATGGCTTGGGCCCGAGTTACTTGAGGGAACGCCTCTCCCTACACAATCCGCCTTGCACTCTCAGAACATCAAGGAAGTACATACTTGAGTACCCCAAGTTGAGACTGGAAACAACTCACCAAAGAACATTTTTAGCAGTAGCTCCGAAATGTTGGAACAAACTTCCAGAAGAGATTCGACTTAGTCCCACATTGGATGCGTTTAAGAAACTCCTGAAAACTCATCTCTTCTGTTTAGCATACCCTCCTGACTCTTCTTAAAGAAAATTATCCCCTCACAGAAGTTACCTTAGATGTCTGGCCTGCGCTTAAGATATTTAAGATTGTTTATATGATGTTTTTAACAGTTGTTTTATTCTTTTGTATTTGTGATATATTTGATATGATGTGAATCGCTTTGATCATGTTGGAAAAGTGGTATATAAATAAAGCTTTTATTTTATTATTATTTATTATTATGACACTGAAACACAAAGGTTCAAATCCCAGCTTGGCTATAGAAACTCACTGAGTTTGGCCAGTCACACTTTCTCAGTCTCAGAGGATGGCAATGGCAAACCCCCTCTGAAGAAGCTTACCAAAAAAACTCTATGATAGGTTTGCCTTAGGGTTGCCATAAGTCAGAAATGATTTGAAGGCACACAACAACAAATACAATGCACACATTTGCAGGTAAGTGTTTCATCTCCCTTGCTCTACTGCTTCACTTTATAGATGTGCAGATGGCAATCAGAACAACTGGAAAACAGGGAAAGACTATTTGATTAAGCTAGTATTCATATGTGTGGTGAGAATTTAAAAAAAAACATCAACAACTCTGCAGCTGCTATTTTCATGTGGCGAGACATAAACTACACAGCAAATGCATGCATACAATAGAAACACTCCCTTGCACTGATGTAACTATGTAATGGAGGTCCCATGTGGATTAAAACGTGTGTATGGCAGTAAAGAGTTCAAACTAGGGCAGTAAAGAGTTCAAACTACGCAGTGGAGCTGGGATAAACCCAGCCTTTGATAGATTGTTCTGATTTAATTTAGAAAAAGTTCTACATTTAAAACAAATGAACAGCTAAACTTTAAAAGAAGGTTCCTGCAAACTATTATCTTGAAACTATATGTCCATGAATGGGAAGCAGTTTGCTCAAGAGGAAATGGTTTAAGGGGATTATAAATGATTTGCTTCAAACCATCCTGCAAAATGCAGACTCAGTGACTAAGGCCATGGAGCCAAAACATTTACTAGCAAGCAAATTCCACTGAACTCAGTGGAGTTTACTCCTCAATAAACAACCCTAATAACTTTAGGCTATGTTCAAATACTGTATTATATTAATTGAAAACACTTTAGTACCAGGATACTGAAGTGAGGGGTTTGCATAATTTTCAGTACAGGCAGGGAAGCTGCCCAAATACTGACCTTTTTGTCAGATTTGAGAAAAGAGTAATTTACTTTAGCTAGACATTGGCTGTCTGCTTCCAGCACAGATTCTGTTGAAAACAACACAGGCTCAGGTGGGGGAAGGCTGAGATTCTGGTCTTCTTGGAACATTGCCGACCGCTGTGCCCTTGAAAAAGCATAAGGCATGAATGTGAACCAAGTCTACATTGTGGAAATGTATTCTTCACCTTTGCCTGTGTTCATGCTAAACACTGCAGTGGATTTATTACGCATAGCCTTCGCAATTCTGTGCTAAGCCCCCTGGCACCAGAGAATCTAGGCTGCCTCCCTGCAAAGCATCCTAGCTCCTCCATTTGTGAGGGAGATAATCCATTAAGTTGGGTCTTGGGTTTAAAAATTCTACAAGGATATGGCTCTCTGAAGGGTTTTATTGCCTGACCAAGAGACCTTTGAGAGAGGCTGTAACATTGTATATTATCAACAGAATGGAGGAAGAGATAATTCTAACACTGTAAGACTATTCATATAAATCCAATTGCACTTCACATAATTGCGCTCAAGGCTACAGACTTTCTAGTCTGTTAAAACAGATGGCTCACAATATACACATTATGATTTGCTTTTCACATCTTTGGACTATTGGTCTAGTAGCTCAAGGTCCAAAACACACTGCAGAAATAATCCAGTTTGAGACCATTTTAACTGCCCTTGCTCAGTGCTAGGGAACCCTGGAAATTGTAATTTATTGTAGCATCAGAGCTCTCTAACAGAGGAGGTTTAATGTCTCACAAAACTACAGTTCCCAGAATTCCCTAGCATTGAGCCAGGTCTGTTAAAGCTGTCTCAAACTAGATTTTTGGTGTGTTTTTCGGGCTATGTGGCCATGTTCTAGAAGAGTTTATTCCCGATGTTTCACCAGCGTCTGTGGCTGGCATCTTCATAGAATGCATTATCTGAAGATGCCAGCCACAGTTGCTACGAAATGTCAGGAATAAACTCTTCTAGAACATGGCCACATAGCCTGAAAAAAAAACCCCCACACAAAAAAAACTATGCATGCCAGCCATGAAAGCCTTCTACTTCACATCAAACTAGATTATTTCTGCAATGTGTTTTGGACCTATGACTCATCTGACCCAGTTGTTTGGCAGTACCAAGGAAGAGTATACATGGTGTCTAGTGTTTTTTAAACAACTGGTAAAGTGCAAAATGAATGCCAAAAAAGACATAGCAAAGTTCTATAGGGGTCATGGAATGTCTTGTACATTTCTGCTGTTGTAAAAGATCTATCTTCTTTGATGTGGCTCATCTCCCTGCAGGGTCTCCTTGGGCCAGAGATAGATGCTGGGTAGCAAACCCTGTAGAGTGCTGACATGACATCCATTAAGATCTCACTTGACAATGTACCATAGATGTATTCAATTAGTGAGATGGACTATGTGGAGTATTCCAAATCTAGCCATTCAGGTTTTCACGGTGGCCCTTCTCCCCTCTCCAAATTCTATGTCTTCTTCAACAATGTTTGTTTGCTGGTTTTATTTCCCCCACTGTTAACCTTAGCTGATGGGGCTGATTGCCTGGTCTTGATTTCTAGTAAATAGAGACCAGTGGTGAGAAATCTTTAGCCCTCCAATGTTTTGGACATCAGCTCCCAGTGGTCCTCACCAGCATGGCTAATGGTAAAAGATTATGGGAGCTGAAGTTGAAAGGTTCTCCACCTCAATATAGGGTAGTGGTTGAGGGTGTAGCCAAGGTTTTAACTAGGTGGATTTATAATTATCTCAATAATGCGAGTGGGCTGGCTACAAAGGCCCAGCGAAATCGCTTCCCAATTTGTATACCGAGAAGACCGGGGAATTTCTAAGAAATGAAGCAGAGACAGGCTTCTCCAATTAAGGTCTTATTTTTATTAAAAGAGGAAAAAAACATATAGCAATTCACTGTCACACACACATTCATTCAAGGCTCAGGAAATCAAGGGTTAGAGTGGCATAGATTCGAGGCAGCACTAACAGAAATATACACTTTAGAGTAGGCTTGCTTCCAGAATCCAATTGGAGTATGATGGGGATGGCATGAGACTCAGTCATGGAGTGAATGACTGGGCTGGAGCTAGACCAAAGATCAGAGTAACATAAAGTCCCCCTGCATCTAGACTAGCACAGTGAGAAGAAGAATCTAGGGGTTTTTAAAAGCAAAAGCTAGCACTTGACAAAACGTGTGTAATTGCTTGGGTGACACCTGGACATAGCTGTCTGATTGTTTGGGTAAGATACAACAACCGAGGAAAGGAGTTAAGTTGATCAACTTGGGCAAACAATGCACATTTTCTTGGTTATTTGGATAAAATGATAGTCTCATTAGCAACTCCTAAACTATCTGAAAAGGTATTATTTGGCGAGGCTGACCTCACCTGGGTGTGGTGTGTACATGTTCCTTAGCCTTGAGGATAATGTGGCCAGCAAAACCATAGTCTGTCTGAGGCCATGTGGAATATCATTTACCAAAATTTCAGAAAAGTGCATTGCCAGTAACATGGGGATAAAAGTCTTTTAGTATCATACAAAGTTTAAGAAAAAAATGCAGACAACTGGAAGAAAAAGGAAAAGAAGCCAAGACAGGCATTTATTCTTCAGAAGAATTATGTCACTGTTTCATTATCAGATAAGAGTGCCCACAGAGGGGAGAAATTCACAGAAAATCATATAGTCAACAAAAGGGTAAACCAAATGTCTATTAGGTTCTAGGTGAGCTGATGGAGTGGGCTATCTTACCTCACCCTTCCTGCTGTTGCATCAGGTGGAATTTTGTTGACTATATGATTTTTAATACATAACAAAACACGTGTTTGGGAACAGGCCTTCTTGGTAACCACGCCCATGCTTTGAAACTCCCTCTGTAGAAAGGCCCATCTCAAACCTGTACACAAGAAGTGCCAGTCTCTGCTCAGATGTTATCTAGCCTTGGTGATTTAGTGCAGGTCCAACAAGAACATTGCTGAACATTTGCTTTTTTAAAGAAACTACCATGGGAATTGTCAAGCATAAATCAAATCAGTTTCCTTCTACTATGATTCTGGATACATGTCTTGAAGAATGAATTTTCTCTGCTATAAATGCATGAGGTCTTTGGCTTGGTAGTATGTGCAATTTTCTCTTATCTATGAAGTACCATAAAACACTATTAGCAAGCATGCATTTTTTCCTGGTTCATAACATGAAACAATTTTGGCCTATTAACACAAAAATCTGAATCAACATTTGCTTTCCACTATATTGTCCATGATTTTTTGCTAATATAGATCAAATATGGTTCTAGAATCACAGAAACATTACATTAATTGTAGAGCTGGAAAAGACACCAAAGTATAATCTGGTCTCACCATTTAGCAATGCTGGAAATTCATAGCTAAAGCATGCCTGACAGATGGCAATCTCAACTCTGTTTTAAAACTTCCAGTGAAGGAAAATCTACCACCTTCTGAGAGAGTCTATTCCGCTGTTGAACAGATGTTGTCCCTGACTCTCCATATATTTATTTATTTATTTGGAGTATTTATACACCACTCTTCAGCAACAAAAACTGTCAGAGCAGCTTACAAATGGTTAATTAGATGGTTCCCTACCCTCTGATTTACAATCTAAGAAAACATGACACAATAAGAGAAAGGAATCGCAGTGGGGAAGGGGATCAGGTCCAGCAGGTCTTCTCTCTCTCTGTGGCCTGGACCATGGCTGATGGACTGGAGGGAGGGCTCTCTTTCTTAATCTAGGCTAGGCCCAATGGAGCGGGCCTGCCGCTCTCCCTCTGAGGCTGAGGAGGTAATGCAGGTAACAAACCCTTGGACTCAATCTATCACAGGGAGGAGGAAAGTGTCATTAAAACATGATTAAAATGTGTTAATAGTGTGATGGGGGAGGGGAGATTATCACACCCACGCACACTTCTCATATTCATGTCCCATGTGTAAACTGTAATGGACATGTCATTGAATAATAATGGGAGATTCCATTATTACCCAATGACACATCCATTTACAGTTTACACATGGGACATGAACAGGAGAAGCACACCGGGGGGGGGGGGGGGAGGTGATCATCTTCCCCCCATTCATGCTATTACCACATTTTAATGTTTTAATGACACCTGTGATAGAGTCACTTGTCTCTGTCCAGCAAAAGGACAAACCTTTGCCTTCTATACCCAGAGCTCATTGGTTGAGATTCTGCTCTCTAGAGCTGGAAAATACAAACTTGCTCCATCTTCCATGTGACAGCCCTTTGGATATATGAATATAACTATCATGTTGCCTCCCTGGGTTCTCTACGCTATGGAAAAAATACAAACCCTCCACACCATTTTAACTTGGGGTTGAAAAACTCAGTTTTCTCCAGAGTTTGCAGGAAACTCCAGTGTTTCTTATAGTGTGAACAATGGATCTGCTCTGGATTTGGAGTGGGTGGGGAAGCACAAAATATCTCTGCCTGTTATCTGCTGCCAATCCATTTTCCTCAACATCTAGGCCAGTTCCCAACCCCAAATAATTACAGAAAGGTTTTTTTCCTCCTTAGTGCCACTGTGATCTGGTGCTTTGTTTCTGACATCAAAGCAATCAACTACACACCAGCAGCGGTCAGGAGAGGAGAACCTTTTTGTATCTATTCCGGGCTAGGAACTGGCCTAGACATTGATGTAAATGGTGGCAGCTGCCAGGTAGTAATCTTTTCTGGCTGTGACAGAAAAGGCAGTGGTGGCAGATGAAAGCAACATCCAAATGCAGGAACACATGCAAACAACTACCCAATTTCCTGGCAAAGAAACAGGTATCAGTCTGGCTCCAGGGCAGGCCCAGGGCAGAACAGGTTAGGGAGGCCATTCATATTTTTGCCCATACTGTAGACTAACCCCCAGTCTTCTCCAGTTGAAATGTGTTCATTTCCCTCAACTATTCTTGACAGGACTTGGTTTCCAGACCCTTTACAATCTTGGTTGCTCTCCTTTTTGTTTAGACATGTCTCAGCTTAACAATGTCCTTCTTAAACTATGTTGACCAGAAGTAGAAACAGTAGTCCAAGTGAAGTCTGAACAATGCAAAATAGAATGGTACTATTAATTTTCTTATTCTGGACACCATATTTTTGTTGATGCAGCTAATAACTATATTAGCCCTTTTTGCTGACACATCATACTGTTGATTCCTGTTTAGTTTGAAGTCTTCTAAGGACTTTACCACATGAGCTTCATTCTCGCAGATGTCGAACTAGTAAAAATAAAATGAGAACATACCACTTTCAAGGCAGCCATCCCCACACCACTTCTCAATTGCACTACCAGGACTTCTACCCCCATCGCACTCTCTTCCTGTCTCTCTTCCTGAGTTAACCCTGCCTCTCTGCCATATGCCCCACTCAGTGTGCCTTTAATTTCTGGTTGTTGTTTTCCCCCCACTTTTTTTTGCACAATTCCAACATATATGTGTTTTTTAAAAAAAAAAAGGGGGGGGGGAGACAAGAAACAGAAAAATAAATAGCAGTAATCATGGTGCTTGGGAATAATGAGGGGGAAGGGGGACAGGAGGAGGAGGAAACACTGACACCACATGACTGGCAATTGCACAATTGCCCCAGGAGTGACATTTCACACCTAGGGATTTGCACACTTGCCAGATCATTAATGGGTTTCCCCCATCAATGAAAAGAGATGGGTTGGGGGACAGAGCAGCTATGGGTTAGAGATGTTCCCATTTGATGAGCATCATCAAAGCTACTTGTTTCCTGGTGTATTCATGGTTTTAAAACCATGTGTAATAATGTCATATGACTCTAAGACTGGGCAAGGCAGAAGATGGAAATTAATAGTGCCATCTAAGGTGGACAATCTAAAAGAGTGGTAAATTACAGCAAAAGGAATTTCATCAACAAAAAGCTGTTAACACTTTACAGAGCAGGCCTTACCTTTAGATGAGTAAGATTCTCCTTTTTTCATGGTCAGCTGTTAGGGTTGCTTTAGGCAAGGATCCTTGCATATGGACTGGGTGACCTTTGAAATGCCTTCCGTCTAAGGAATTCTGTGACTGTATGACTATTATCCTCTCTCCGATAAGAACTGCATAAGAATTTGGTCGTTCACTACATGTTTTTAAGCAAGAAGATTATGTAAAATAACAGTTCAGAAAAAGAAATCATACTATTCTTCCTTTCTTTCTCCTACCTTGAGTGTGTACACACAATTAGAACGTCTCAAAATTTTAAGAACTTGATATACACACCTAGCAGGCCAAATGCATTAAACTGTTTGACTTCATTTATATATAGTAACTCTCTTATTATGTGTAACAAGTGATTAAATGGCTAATTGTTTCAAGATGTGAATGTGCTTATTTAAGCTTGTTAGCAAATATTTCATTGGTTATAAAACTAGTGTGCAGATAACACAGGAAAATACTGAATGCATCCTGGTTTAAAATGAAAGCATTCTGGTTGCCATATCTTTTCTCATTTTGTGCATTTCTGGTACCTTAATCACTTCCCAGTTTCCTCCTCCACAGAATAAATGTGACTGATAATATTTTTAAAAAGCAAACGCTATGGAACTCCTTTCTAGAAAGGATCGGCTGCCTCCTTCTCTTATCTTTTAGGCAGCTGGTGGACACCTCTTTATTTCACCAGGTGTTTGACTCTCTTTCAGGCTTTCTAATTCTAACAGGATTTTAAGTGATCCTGTTTTATAGTTATGCTTTTATCATAAATGCGTATTTGGAACTTAATCTATCTGCTAGTCACAGTTGAGCAAACCCATTGAATCAATGGAGTTTACATGAGTGTTGGCTTGCCATTCAGCAATTGATCCAATGGGTCAACTTTACATGGGGCTAACAATTGGATTTAGGCCTTGGATATTTGCCTGGTTGTAAATATTCACTGGATCTTTTGATAGGCCAAAGGCAGATGAGAAATAAATATATTTCTTACAAATTCCTTATAGACTAACATTTAGTGCCTCTTTTTAGAAATATAGATTTCAAAGGGCATAAAACATAAACAATAGCAGATGGCTAGAACTAACCACCCTGTCCCCATAAACACACAAAAAGTCTGTGCCCAATTATCTGAGAATAAACTCTGTTGAATGTAATGGTCTTTCTTTTGAGCAATCATGCATAGATTTTTAGGTTGCTAGCTGAAAAAATGGGTAGGAATGCTGTTACTTTAATGGTGTATAGAAGAGGGAATTTTAGCAGGTGAAGCTCATGTGGCAAGAAACTGCTGAAATTCCCTCTTCTACACAACTATTAAAGGGACAGCATCTCTGCCCCATGGAAGCTGTAATAGGTTTGTATAGTCAGTTTCCCAGTTTTAACATTCCCACTGTAGGCATGGCTTGTCTACAACATGGGATGAAAAAAACACAGGTGACAACAACTGTTGCCTAAACTATTGTATTTGACTACACTGCCCTGGCCCACTTGTTAACACTGAAGGAAGTTCTATACAAACAGAGGAAGCACGGTTCTTTCACAGAAGAAATTAGTTGCCGAATTGTTACACTCTCAGCACCGATGCCTGCTTTAGATAAAACCTGGGAAAAGACTTTGGGTTCTTACTCTTTATTGTTGCTGCTCAGGATTTAATTTGTATGTCTGAACTATGCACATATTTCATTGCATTAGGTGGGGCGCCACATTGCCCCCTTCTTGAGCCTGGACTATGATGGGGCTGCTGATGTTTATAGAAACAGGTTAGAATTACTTTATACCAAAATATTCTTGTTTCTTAAAACAACTGAAACAACCTGACCTCCCTCTCCCTCTCCATTGTTATTTTGTCTGCTGGCTTTGAGGAAGAAGGAAGTGGTAAATTACTAAAGAAAATAGTACATGTCTTGACAGGACGTGTTGCTTTGAACCTGGGTGATATTAACTAATCAATCAGATTTACTGATATGCTGAACATGGTTATGCCTGTTTTATAGTCTGCTGGGATAGAAATTTGTTCTCAAGGATTCCAACATGAGGATCTACAAAACAGAAAGAGAGATGCAGAAGGACATGAGGAGTTACTGTATTTTATATTTATTGTTATGTTTTAAAGTGGTTTTATATTTCTTAATATCTATAGTGTTATAATATTAAAGAGCTATTAAATTCTTTCTTAAATCTCAACCATCTGTGTCATCTTAGGCATACCCTTGACAGGGACGAGTTCCAACAGCCATTTGCCATCCGAAAAAAATGGCACATACTGTAGTTGGTTATGTACTGTATATGCAAATATTCTGAAGTCTTCCCCAAAATTAATTTAAAAATACTTCTGGACCCAGGCATTTCAGATAAGGGATACTCAACCTATGTACCGAGAGGGGCTGCCAGTGTCAGTTCTGGATGCTTGAAAAGGCATCTCTCATATTGTGTGGTCCTCCAGAACTCTGGAGGAACCCAGAATGATGTGTGAGCTCCAGAATGTGCCAACCTCAGTCTTAAATATTCCAACAAACTTTTTTCGGAGGGTTGCCATTGCCTTCCTCTGATAGATAGTCTACAGCACCTAGTATTCATTGGAGGTCTTCCATGTAAGCAGTGGCATCACTAGGGATGGCATCACCTGGCGTGGTAATTCATGGTGTCACTACACCTCCATTGACCTCCTCCTATCCCACACCATATGGAATCTTTACCAATGTTTTTGGTAATAATCTTACTCATTATTCATAATTCCTGCATATCACTGACTCTAATGGAAATAGCTGTGAGATAAAACAACTAGTAAAATTAAACTTATACCTTTACATTATGATAGCATTTCCATATACATAGTTTCATGTGGCTGAAGTGAAAATTTGGTAAAAGGTGATGTTTTCTAATTAAAATTTAAAAGTAATTTAAATTTTTATTTTTTTAAAAAAAATGACTCATGTTCTAACTATACCTGTGCATAACTATTATGCATTTAATTTTCTATTTTTTTTTTCAAAATTCTGCTCGCTAAACTTTTTTTTTTTTACAATAGCTAACAATTTAGTAATTTCAGAAATGTTCAGTACAAAATGATGGTTTGTTTACAGAAGCTAGAGCACTGACATTTTTGTGTACAGTGTTTGTGTATCTAAAACTCACAAAAACTATAAAGTCATAAAAAATAAAAAATACTTGAGAAACTGGAGCGTGTCCAGAGGAGGGTGATTAAAATGGTGAAAGGTCTGGAAACTATGCCCTACGAGGAACGACTCATGGAACTGGGGATGTTTAACCTGGAGAAGAGAAAGTTAAGAGGTGATATGATAGCCCTGTTTAAATATTTGAAAGGATGTCATATTGAGGAGGGAGCAAGCTTGTTTTCTGCTGCTCCAGAGAACAGGACCCGGAACAAAGGATGCAAGCTACAGGAAAAGAGATTCCACCTCAACATTAGGAAGAACTTCCTGACAGTAAGGGCTGTTCGACAGTGGAACACACTCACTTGGAGTGTAGTGGAGTCTCCTTCCTTGGAGGTCTTTAAGCAGAGGCTAGATTGCCATCTGCTGGGGATACTTTGATTTGGATTTCCTGCATGGCAGAATGAGGTTGGACTGGATGGCTTGTGCAGTCTCTTCCAACTCTATGATTCTATGATTAAAGGAGCTCTGTATTTCTCCCTCTCTTCTGACACTGGAAGAGAAACCTTTTTACTCTAGTACGCTAGGTGGAGCAAGTGTGTTTCCTATAGTAAAACAAACTTTTTGAAGGGCCCCTCAGCCTCTCTTCTGTTAAAGGAAAATTAAGAAATGAATGAAAGTAAGCATGACTCATTGGAAAACAAAGTAATACTAGGAAAGGTGGAGGGAAGTAGAAAGAGAGGAAGGACACATGCTAGATGGATGAACTCTATTAGGGAGGTCACAGGTATGAGTTTTCAGGAACTAAGCAGAAGTCAGTGGAGGACAGGGAGCCTTGGAGATGCCTCATCCATAGGGTCGCCATGAGTTGAGATCAACTCAAGAGTGGTTAGCAACCACAAAAATAGAATCACAGACTGATTACAGTGAATGCTCTATATGGATTACAAATAATTTTCAAGTAGAGTGTGGAATACAATATTATGTATATTTTTAGAAGTAATCTCTGTTGAGTTTTATGGGATTTTACTCTCTGGTAGCTGGTAAGCCCTAAATGCCTTAAAGGCACTAGATCCCACCTGATCTTAGAAGCTAAGCAAGATCAGCCCTGATAAGAACTTGGAAAGGAGACTGCCAATAAATAACCAGGTGCTGTAGGATATATTTCAGAGGAAGAAACTAGCAAAAACACCTCTGAGTATTCCTTGCCTTAAAAAACCCTGTGAGATGCATGGGGTCACCAGAGGTTGACAGGTGACTTGAAAGCATATGTATACAAGCCTTTACATCTTTACAGGAATATTTTCTTAACACTGTAGCAAGAATTAAAACATCAAGCAATTTTAAAAATAAGCATACATCAATTTCAAACCTGCAGATTCCATGTACTTCTCTATAAAGGGAAATCAATTAAACCAAAGTCACCACTTTAACTGCCATGGCTCAGTGCTGTGGAATTCTGGGAATTGTACTTCCATAGGTGAGGATTCTGGAAAGTAGTATGCAAAAGTAATTTTTCCAAGGTTGGATTAGGTTAAAAAAAAAACAGCTGACCCTGATCATGAGTCAAGATGTTGTAGTAGAGAACATTTAAGCATTCTGGTCCTCTTCAAACAAAAAGTCTATAACTGATCTTTAATGCATTGCAATATGTATTGTTACCATATTTCTTGAAGTGATAAAACCAGTAGTATGTCACTAGAGGGTGCTAGAAGCTTTAATCTGATTTACATGCACTTAGATGACGAAGACTTGAATTTCATTGGGTTTTAAAAGGCATGGCATGGAAATTAGGTGCTTTGATTTTAAAACCTTTTTTAAGAGTGAGTATAATGAGACTCTTTACCTAGGGACCATGGAGACCACGATGAGGACCTTAACTGCTTGAGCAATTTCCCATTGAACATAATAAAATGTATGGCTTATTATCCTATAATGGGATGTAAATTACTAATTTCCAGACAGAACCTGCTGAATTCTTTGCACTGGCAACGCTGTGGTCTTGCAGTCCAAGACCATGTAGACGGCCATGTTATTTCTATCTACCTATGGTGAGGAATTCAAGAATAATGGCAGCTTTCCTTTGTTTGAGAAAATGGCTCATAGCATCTTAAATATGCTATTTTATTGTGGCACAATCCTGTGGGTTGCAAAAAGCTTTTTAAGAGGAAATAAGTTTGCAAATATGTATATGAGACATGCTTAGTAAAATCCCTTTCTTCTAGATATGACATCATATCCGAAGCCTTTGGCCATTTGCCTAGCTTGAGCAATTGGCTTTCTTTTAAAAGATGGAGATGACAACAGCAATCTGCTTCACCACTGAGTAATATCCTCTTATGAAAATGTGATGTCCAGTGGATGTTTTGTTTAAGTTTGCAAATAAGCTATACATATAACTAGTACAGTATGTTCAAGACATGTTAGTCTAAATTCAATTTCTAATTTCTGCCTAAAGTAGACCTATTGACTTAATGGAATTTACACAAGTGTTACCTTACTTTTCGACAAATGAGTCAATGAACCAATTTAAGTAGACTAATTTGTGAGTTTAAGTCCTTACTTCTACAGCAGCATGTATTTTGTTTTCGCACAGTGAGAATCTTCCTCAACACCATCGCAGGAGTAGATGAGTTCGTTATAAAACAAACAAAACCCAAGATCAAAAATGTAATAATACTTTTATTGGCCCAACCAAAAGGAATAAAATACGTCATGTTAGCTTTCTCAGCTTCATGGGCTACTTCACCAGGCAAAGATGAAAAATAGTGTACACTAGTCCCTCCATATTTGCAACTTCAACTTTTGCAGATTTGATTATACATGGATTGTATTAGTATGTTCTCTCTAGGAATCTCTAGGTCCTCCAGTGCAACTCTATGGTCAACTTTAACCAAAAGTCGCACTGAAAGACCTAGATATTCCTAGAGAGATCATTCCACTAGGCATTTGTAGCTCCTCCAGCGCAGTTCTATGGTCAGAGTCTGGCAGATGTTGACCACAGAGTTGCACTGGAGGACCTAGATATTCCTTGAGATGTGTTCTCTCAGGTGAAAACATAGTGTTTTTGTTATGTGCAGTTTTTCCACATTCAGTGGGAAAATGTGCCCCTAAGCCCAGTGGGAAAATGTGCCCCTAAGCCCAGCAAATGTGGAGGGATGAGCATATATGGAAAATAAAGTGACAGCAGGATTCTGGCCTGGCATCTACATTTTACTTTGGATGTTATAGGAAGTGTATGTAGTGACTTCATAAACTGAGGACAGGGAGGAGAACAGAGGCAACATAGTTTGGCTTCTTCATTAGAAATTACAAAGCATCTTCCTCTGACAAATGGTATTTAGAGTTATCCAATCTCAAGCCATAAGCCTCTATGATGGAAGAATGTATTTAGTCTCATGGGAAATATCTGTTTTGTTTTTGTTTGTATCTTTTTCCTTTCCCAGCCCATACTGACTTTTAGCCACCTGCTTTCCAGAAAGCCCTTATGGCATCACATGAAGAGGTAAATCATTCTTTACCAACACAAAATACCTACTTGAACACAAAGGGATAATTAACATAATTTGTTAGCTCAGGTAGGAGAAATACGCTGAAATCCTTCAGCATCTTTGTGAGAAAATAGCAGCCATGAACAGATAGGAAGACACCAGGGAAACTGGTGTGAGCATCTGATTCAGATCAGGCAGTTTGCAATGGACATGGAATCACTTCAAGAAGAGAGGTGGCCCATGTGTTCCCAGGCCTGCCATATATATATGTAGTTCAACATGTGATCCCTACATGGAAATGTCTCATTTATATTAGATGTGACCTTATTGGTGCGCAACACCTTAAAACCACAGATAAGGAGTTAGGAGGGCTTGGCTCCCAGTTACTTCTGATGTGGCCAAGGCTTAGTCATAGACCATAGCTGTTCTGGAAATGTAATAGGAGAGGAATGGCAAACAGATAGGCTTGTGGGTCACTATTCAAACAACAAAGAACAAGAAGTTGCATCTTTCTCCCAGGAAGAACACGATGATAGAGAGAAGACTAGATTCTCCTCAGTCAACAGCCTAGAATTCACTCCAGTTTAGACAACTGATTTAGTTCCTCCCCTCCAGAATGATGCAATTCAGATCTGTCATTCCCACTTGTTGAACACGCTTCAGGATCAATTCTTTTCAAAAGAACCACTAAGAAACTAGTATCTGGAAAAAACATTTTGGGTTGGTTTTTTTTTTGTTTGTTTGTTTTGCATTCGTCTCACTTTCTCATGACAGAAACTGATCGAGTACGGCAGGAACTGGTTTCAAATGGGAATGACGGTCATTTAAACCGATCAGCAATTCGCTTTATTTCATAGGGGGAACACATACTCAACCACCAGTAAAAGAAGGTGGTTCTAGATGCTCAACTCAGCACTTTTGATGTTAGACAGTACATGTTCCTCTTTTTTTTTTTCCCTCATCACATTTTCTTGGGGATATTATCTTTTTGCTTCTAACCCTGATAGCAGGGCTTTTCACACAACACGGTTGTCGCAGAATAGCTCCATTTTTATTGCCACAGCAACATACTATGGAATCATAGAAATTTTAGTTTGAAGAAGGATGTTTATTACTTTCAATTAGAGAGCTCTAGGGTCTCACCAAACTACAGATGCAAGGATTCCACAGGATGGTGCATGGCAGTTAAAGTGGAATCACAGTGCTATAACTGTGTAGCAGGAAAAGGCCCCAGGGCCTATGTTCTCATCTTTGCCATGAATCACCTTGAAAGATATTATATATATGAGAAGTAAAATTTAAAAAATGTCCATATATTCCACAGATTAAGGCAGGCCCCTTGGTATCCATTGCAGTTTTGTTCCAGGACCCCCTGTGGATACCAAAATCCATGAATGCTCTAGTCCCATTAAATACAAAAGTATAGTGAAAAGGTGTCTCTTATATAATATGACAAAATCAAGGTTTGCTTTTTGGAATTTATATATTTTTAAATATTCTGAAGCCGTGGATGATTGAATCCATGGATAAAAAAATCTGTGGATACAGAGGGCCAGTTGTATTTTGCACATTATTTCTGTGCCACACATACCTTTTGAAATACAGAATCCTATGCACAGTTCAGCATCTTAAGGATCCAGGCTTTGATTTAGCTTTAAAAAACCCCATAAAAATTGGCAATAGTGGCAAAAAAGAAGTTTGAGAGAGGGTTCAAAAGAGGGTTCAGAAATGGCCAAGACAATGAATCTATACCCTACATAATTCCTTGATCTCTCCTTTCACAATGGGTACTGGGAGCAGAACAACTCAGTGCAAATTGTTTTGCAGCGTATGTATATAGAAAAAAAGCTCCATATTCTTTGTACCACCACACAGACACAAATGAATTTAATCATTTTCAAATACAAGCCTTCAGTCCTAGTGTTAAAGAATGCTCTATGAGCTCTGCCAGCACAGACTTGTCACTGATGCTACTAAAACAAAAAAGGTAGCTAATATTCATTTCAAGTCTTTACATGCGCACAGTGGAAAATTTGCTGGCAGCTGTTGTCATCATTAGCCTTGTGGCTATAATTTTTTTCTCCAAAGTATCTCACATCTCATTGAAGCTTAACGCTTGTTAAATTGGGAGGAGACGTTGGGTGATCTGCCAACCTCAGACAATAAAGTGTTCTTTTCTCCTCTTGTAAGTTTTGTTTTATACATTATGGTAAGCATACCTCTACCCCACCCTCACCAAGACCATAGATTATGCATTTACTAGCAGAGCAGCAGTAAATGGCCTTGGTAGTGCTCATTGTATTCTTTTTTAAAGTATTTACTATACTTTTTACATTTACAGCATCCAGCATTTACTCTCTTAATATTATAATGCTGTTGCCTATCATTATAAAAGTTAAACATCAGAAGCCAACATTTGCCAATGGGAATGTGTGAACAATACCAATGATATGTAAGAAGAGGGCAGCCAGTGATTATAGTTTAGATCCCTCAGAGAATATTGATCAATCAGAGAAAACTCCTTTGGATTGAACTCACAATGCCCATAGGAATCAGACAAAATGTCAGACCACTACTGGCTTCTGTCTTGAATAGGCTTTGTAGATGGGGTGGGGAAACAGCACAAAACAGAGTAAGGATTAAGGATTTGTAACCTGCCAAGGAGCTACCTCTAGAGAGATCAGTTACAGGAATTATGAGCTTTCCAGATGTTATTGGATTGCAAGTTTCAGTGTTTCTCACCATTGGCTATGCTGGCTAGGGCTACTGGGACTTGCAGCCAAACAACATGTGGAGGTCTCATGATTCCCACTCCTGATAGGCTATAGTACCAGATGAGTCCCCTTCCAACTGAGTGAGTCTATGTTTCTACTCCAGTATGATGCATGTACACCATTAGGCAAGAGATTATACTTCTTTGTCATTCTTTAAAGATGTTGCTCTCTTTCACACTGCATAATTAGAATCTTTTGACACCACTTTAACTCCTATGGCTTCAGTTCAGGGACTGTAGTTAATGAGGGACTAAAGCACTCTAGAAGAGAAGGGGACTACAAATCCCAAGATTCCTAGGATGAAGCCCTGAGAATTAAAAAGCTATCAAAGTCTTATACTGTGAAGTGTGAAAGACACTTGTCAGAGCTGGGAAGGAAATTGTGCACCAGTCCCCTTCCTGCTTTTTTTTTAATACCCTCCTTTGGAAATATAAAGGCATTCTTTACACAAACATTTTGGAGCACTTTTCATCAACCTTGTAGAGAACTGCACTACTTTTAAACACTCTTGGCAAACTTACACACAAGCACACACCCCACAGTTTAATCCACATTAATTAATATGAACTAACTACTTCTCCTTTAGCTTTATGATCAACACAACCACATTCTTCACCACTCATTAATTGCCCTACAAGGGAAAAAGCGTTTTAGAATCTAACTCATACATCAAATGCACCATTACTATGAGGTTTAACTATTAAGGTATTCTGCCAAAAAGCAAGGTTAGATCGGTCCTTTTGAATATATTATGACTTTTCCATTTGGATGGGAAACTGACGCATATAACTAAAATTCTACGTGTCATATGTGGAGGCCAAACGTCATTCACCAGATAGCAGTTGGATTTAGATGCTTGTGTTAAAACAGGTTGTGTGTGTGGGCGCCACGCATGAATGCCTTCAAGCTGCTTGACATACTGTGACACAGGCTTGATCCACATTTGCAAAATTATTCAGCTCCAGTACACAATATTCAGCCCTGGTTTTGTCCCATTAGTGCCACACTCCCCCTTTTTAAGCCAAACTGATTGATTTTAGAGCAACACGTTTTTCACACCAAAGTCAGATTGATATAAGTGTTTCTACTATTGCCCATGTCTTCAATGAATTAGATTATTTTGGATCACACAGCCTTAGAGGCTTCAGGGTCCCCCCCCCTTCCAGCATGTATGTGGATATATATGCACAAACTTAAAAGAACCAACAGCCTTTCTTGTATCACCCACCTGCACTCTCATTGGATGACTCCCTCACTTGTTTCCCTCACCTGGGAGAATTAAATGTCTCCTCACCTATTTACAGAATTGTACAGCTTTTCAGAAACAAGGAAGGACGGATGAGAGCAGTGGCATTGCTGAGGCTGGTGTCACTCAGTGCAAGGGGGAGGCAAACTGCCTTGCTTTGTCTTGCCCTCCTTCCCCTCTGGCCACTGGCCTACCCAGACTTCTGTGTGTGTGTGGGGGGGGCACTGTGGCCTATAGGTATAGTGAAGATGCTAGGTGAGTGGGAGGTAATGCCCTTTCTCACTCACCCAGCAGCCATGGCAGTCTGTGACATCCCTTTCTGGAATGTCACCTGGTGCAGTCCTCACTCCCTGCACCCACTAGTAACACCTCTGGATGGAAGGAGCAGAGTGAGAAGGAAAGAGCTATAAATAATTTGTTTCAGTTCCAGCTGCCATCTCCCCCACAGTAAATCACAAAATCTGCTTCCCCCCTCCCAGCTTCTGTATCAAGCCACCACACTCTGCTTTACAAAGGAACACCCAGAGCCAGGAAGGATCTGGTTTGCCTTCACATTCAAGCACCCCCTTCACCTCCCAACTCTTTCCCACTTGCCTCTCCTATCAACTGCAGCACAGTTTGCTTGGCAGGACGGGGGGAGCATAATGGGGCACTAAGAGAAAAGAAAGCCCCAAGGCAACTAGGCATGGGGCAACCCTTGTATGCGTACACACCCTTTAGGAATGAAAAATGAAAATGTGAGTAGTGGTGATCATGGAGTGGAGGCTGAGTGCTGTGAAATTAACAAAACAGAAATGCTGTTTATTCCTCAAGTAAGAATTGTGGTGAATGGGAGTGAACTGGAAGGTCAAGGCAGGGACAGAAACTGCTTGAATGCAAAGGCAAACCAGAACCCTCCCAGCTCTGGGTGCTCCTTTGTAAAATGGAGTGGGGTGGCTTGAGATGGCAGCTTTGAGTGGGGGGCAATTCAAGCAATGAATGAAAAATGGAGCCACAAGTAATGGCCATCATGGGGGGTGGGAGTGAGCGAGGTGATTTGAGATAGCACTTTTGGGCCGACAGATTTGTGTGACTTGCTATAGGGATATGGCAGCTGGGACTGAAATGAACTCTTTTTAGCTCTTTCCTTTTCATTACATTCCTCCTGTCACTGTCCTTTCTTCTTTCTGAAAAGTTGTACATTTCCATAAATGGAAAGAAAATAAAATTTTGTCCCTCCACAGCCTAGGTGGTTGCCTGGAGCACCAGTACTGTTCATTATGTCCCCTTCATGCACATAATGAACCTCCCCTGCCTTCGTAATATTAACAGCACATTAACAGCAAAAAATGTACACAGCATGCTTCCCAAGCATGGATGTTAAGGACACCTCCCACCAACCTGTCCCACCCTTCCCTTCAACCACCTCATCCCACCCCAATCCCCATTCAGAGCTCAGGGCACACATTTTTAAAAACCTATTTTTTCCAATAAACTGCATAATAAAAAAGAGCTTTAAAAATCCCTTTAAAGCCCTTGGGCATCTATAAGAAGTGCTTTCACTTTGAATCTGGAGAAACATCATGTGTTCCAACAGGATCAAGACGGAGGTTAGTAAAAATTATTTTACAGGTGTGGTCTCAGCCTGTGTTACTGTTTTTCTCCTGTACAGTTTTTAACATCTTGGCCTGATAAAGAAGTCAGTCAGGGACGTAGCCAAGGGGGGGTTCTTGGGGTCCAGACCCTCCCCCCCTTCCATTAGAAAAATGAATGGTGTGTGCTGCTGCACCGCTTCACCCAAGCCCCAATATAATGGTGGCACTTAGTCTGGACCCCCCCTTCCTAAAATCCTGGCTACGTCCCTGAGGCAGTAAACCCTCAAAAGCTTGCATAATGTATTTTATGCTTTGGATTTGGCCCAGTAAAGGTATCACTGCTTTTTGAATTTTGGATTTTATTGTATTCAGTATTCCTATGTAATCTATGGGACCATAGTATGCTGACAGGCAACTTGAAGGCACACACAAACAACCTGTTTGAACACAAGTATCATAATCCAGCTGTTATTTTGTGAATTAGGTTTGGCCTCCACAAATGACAGCCAACTATCAAAAAGCTAAAGGAGAAGTAATTAGTTCATATTAATTAATGTGGGATTAAACTGGAGTTGGTCCAATAATGTTTTTTGGAAGATTTTGTCATACAGTATTTTCTGTATGGCCAACATGGCTACCCCAAATATGTTTCATAGGAATACCGAGAGGTGGTATGTGTGTGTGTCATTGCCTTCTCTGAAATAATAGCATACAGTGGTGCCTCGGGTTACGAAAGTAATTCGTTCCGCGGCCGCTTTCGTAACCCGAAAAGCCTTCGTAAGCCGAATTGCCATAGGCGCTAATGGGGAAAAGCCGCGTTTCGTGCGAAAAAGCGCCGAAAAGCACCAAAAATTTTCTTCGTAACCCGAAAAAACATTTGTAACCCGGAACAATGATTTCCAATGGGATTTTTTCGTATCCCGAAAATTTCGTAACCTGGGTATTTCGTATCCCGAGGTACCACTGTATTGGTATTCCTTGGAAGTCCCAAATCCAGACTAACCAGGCCTGATCCTGCTTAGCTTCCAAGATTACACTAGATCTGGTGCCTTTGAGGTGTTTGCAATAATCAAAAATAGAATTGTAACAAAATTATCATTTTATTATGTAATGTATTTCAGAAGATAAGACAGCAAAAACAAGATATCTAGCAAAAGACCAATGTGGACTTTGCTTGAGTCCCATTTTTAAAAAAAAATCAACGTTTCATTTCAGTGTAAGGTAAAAGTTACAGACAACAGCTGATCTTGCAAAAAAGAATCTTTCTTCAAAAGTGGAATGCATACTTCTTTTTTTTTTTAAGGTATTGTTCTGTACTTAGAATTCACTGATAGTCTTCTGCTGAGATTTGCACTGAAATAATGTGCAGTATGGGTGTGAGAGCTGGATGGTGTAGAAAAGTGATAGAAAGAAAATCATCTTATTTGAGTTGGAGAAGAGTTTCAAAGATAGAGGGCAGCAGAAAGAGACCAAGACCACACAACAGATGGTCAAATTCAATCAAATAGGACATGGTCCTAAGTCTGCAAAAAGTGATCAGGTCCATAAAGAACAGGGATTCTTGGAGTTGCCGCATTCACAGGGTCACAAGAGGACAGTTAACAACAACAATATGCCGCAGATTTTGATACTTTTCTGATTTTTGTACTACACTGGACCCTTGTTATACGTTGGGGTTTGGTTCCAAGATCCCCGTGTATAATAAAATCTGTGTATGCTCAAGTCCCATTAAATGTAATATAACAAAATGGTTGTCCCTTATAAAAATAGAAAATCAAGGTTTGATATTTGAAATTTATATTTTTTTGGAACATTTTCAAACTGTGTATGCTTGAATCCATGTATAAAAAAAATCTGTGTATAAGAAGGGCCAACTGTACTTAATTGTGAAACTCCCTTCTGAGGTAGACTTTTATTCAGGGCTTTTAGCAACTGAGGAAATGCTTTTTAATGTATTTAACTGTTTCTTTTTGTTGTTGTTATGTACCTCCAAGTCCTTTTTTTAAAAAAACTTATAGGCCCCATACACACAAGTCAAAATAAAGCTGCTTTGGGTCACTTTGGAGATATGTTGGTTAAATGACACACACATCTTAAGAGTCTGGAAGCTACGCCAAAGCCACGCTCCAGTCCTAAAGACTGGAGTGCAGCTTTGGCACAGTTTTGGCCTGTCTGTATGGGCCCATAGTGACCTTAAGGCGAACCTATCATAGGGTTTTCTTGGCACGTTTGCCATTGCCATCCTCTAAAGCTGAGAGAGAGTGAGTTGCCCAAGGTCATCCAGTAGGTCTTTATTCTCAAGCAGAGATTTGAGTCCTGATTGCCAGAGTCTTAGTCCAACACTCAAACCACTACACCACATTGGCTCTCAACTTTTAAACATTCCCTTATTTCAGTTAAGTATTAATATTATAATTTGTTTAATCATGTTTTAAGATTACAGCCAGGGGGAGTTAGCTGTTCCTGTTGTAATGTTCTTGTGAGTTGACTTGATCTAGATTTGAGGAAGAAAGAAGAATGGAAATAAATATAAATGACTGTATATGTTTGTGTAAATATTTATGTATACATATGTATGGCTGTATAACAAAGGGTTAAAGAACAAGCTGGATTCCTTTATTAAACTAAATTCCAATGAGGATAACTTTTTAAACTGGTGTGCCATGAACCATACTGCTACAGTGCTCTCTAAATGTTTTGGATTGTAACTCCCAACTAGCATGATTATCTATCAGAAGAACATTGTCCTTATGCTTCCTGTACAGAATATCCAGTACTGCAGAATCATCACAATGGAGAGTGGAGTCCTTGTTCCTTCGTGTGTCCTGTGAAAGCTGGTAGATACTATATTCTCAATTACACTATAGCTTAAAGAAAAGCTAGAAAAATTACTTCTTTCAATTACAGTTCCCCAAATCTGTTCCTGAAATTTGCAATCCAACACTTAAAGGCAATTGCTAGTTTCAACTAGTTTAAATCCACGAATAATTGCTGATGGTAAATTAACAGGCAATATGTATGCAAATCCCATTCACTCAATGGAACTAGTGGTTGGATTTATACCCAAAAAGTAACTTTTCCATGTTATGATTTTAAAGGAACTCATTAGGGGGTGGCAGAGAAATTCTTAAAGAGGAGGTCTCATATTTTTTATTCTTAAATTCTTAAAGAGGAGGTCTCATTACAGCTGCTAGCACCTCACAGCATAGCATACTTAGCTTATTAGGTATTTCTTACATGGTATTTGTCTCCTCTCTGATAAAACATCAGAACAATTTAAAGATTTCAAAACCTCAGTCACAATTGTAAAACAATGAACAAAGAGCCAAAAGGAAAAGCAACAGACTCTGAGCCAAGCCCTTTCAGGTCACATGCCAGATGGACAGACAAGTACAGACTATTCACTTGTCCAAATCAAGCCTTCCTAACATCTGCCCACACACTTCCTTCTTTCCAACTCTGATGCCACAGCGAGGCCTTTTCTCTTTCTGCAAACAATGGACCACCTGAACTGCTGAATGTAATTCAGTTGGCTAATTGGCTGCCTATCAGATTCATTAATCTCATAGAGAGTACACTGTTTGCAAGGCAGTGATTATGGTTTGTATCATGTATCCAAGACTCACAGGATATGTAAAAAGAAGAAACAAAAGAAAAGAAAAAGAACACAACTGACACCTCAGGAACTCAGTGAGCCATGGACAATTCCATTTACTAATTTAGTAAGTGAAATTAAATGGGCTGATTCAGAAGGAAATTAGACAAAGGTGTTGGTTGTGGTGTTACCCACAATTTATCATGTGAGAAAAAAGCAGATTCTTTCTACTACTTTCCCCATCTATGAGCCAAATGGGTGGAGTTGAGATCCCTCTACTGATGATCTGCATATCTTGTGGAGTAAACATACTCAAGTACCAGAAACCATAAATGTTGTAATCACCTCAGTTCTACTATTTCACTAGGTTGACATGGTGGAGGTCCAGAATGTCCCTGATGATCTGATCAAAACATCTTGGAGGAGGCAGAAAAGTGTTAGGTGCATGTGGAAGGGAACTGCATGACACTGACTTCTTATCCTGTCACTTCCATATGGTGATGGATTTAATGTTAATATCCTACAGTTACTACAATTCCCAGAATTCCCTAGCATTCAGCCAGTGGTCTCAAACTAAATTATTTCTGCTTTGTGATTTGGACCTTATGCTACTTTGAGATTTACATGTAGGTGGCATATAAAATGATGACCCTTTTGGTCTCTTTCAACTCTGTGATTCTATGATTCTAAATAATGGCCAATAATCCCCTACTGTATATATTATAAGTCTATAGGGACTGATGTTACAGATGCAGTGAGTTGTAAATCATCATGCTGAGTGTGGGGAGGTAGTAAAAGAGGGAGACCCACACACACATTAGACAGGCTCACACCCACTTCACTGAAAGCAGTACATTGTGGCTGAAGAAAATATTCTAATAAACAGCATTTCATCAACCTGTTTCATTTTAATTTGCCAGGTTTATTGCATCATGAAAAACTGTGGTTGATGTCAGGAAGTGAGACAGAAAAAATAGGAACATGGAGTGTGTCATTTCGATTGCCAAAAAGAAAGTACAATTTCTTGGGTACCATCAATTTGTTACACTGTGCACTGTCTGGCTTCCCCCTCAATATGGTTGTTTCCTTAAAATGCAGAGTGACATATCTTTGTAAAAAGCTGCTATTAGTTTTTCAAATTAGTTTTTCTAAATCATTTCAGCATTGCACAAAGCGACAAATAAAAAGGGGGTTAATTCATATTTAAGAACATTATCACATCAGCTTGCTGCCCCACCGCAATCCCGCTTGTTTATGAAAGGAAGTACAGGTATACCGGTTTGGTATCATTTCTTATCACACTTTCCCCCACAATAGAGTATTGATGATCAGGGGTGTAGCGTTTTGTTTTGTTTTGTTTGCACTGCCAAATGCTGTCTTAAGGAGGAAGGGGAAAGGACAAGCTGTCATAGATGTACACACAGTAGCCAGCTTCAGGAAGGTTTTGGCATCCAGGTACACACAGCAGCACTGAGCTTCGGAGGGAGGGGGGAGAGAGGAGGAAGAGGGGAAGCAATTGTTAACACCTTCCTGAAGCCAACTCCTGTGTGAATGTGCACACAGCAACCAGCTTTGGGAAGGTATTGGCAGCCAGGGCTACTCCTGTTCCCACTTCCCAAAGCTTGACATTGCTATGTGCATATTCACACAGCAGCACTGCACTTTGGGAGGAAGCAGAGGGACAAGCAACCCTAGCTGTGAATGTGCACAGAGCAGCCAACTTCAAGAAAGTACTGGCAGCCATGATGGTTGCAAGGGGATGAGTGGAAAACGCCCACTCACACACATGACTGCCTAAGACGTGGAACTGCAGTGGAAGGGATCTACCGCACCAAGGCAGAAATGGAATGCCAGCAGCCCCTGATGCAGAATTTGTTGGCAGTCTCCCATCCAAGTATTAACCAGGGCTGACCCTGCTTAGCTTCCAAGATCAGACAAGATATGGAGCCTTTAGGACTTACACACACACACATATTTAAAAGTAGTGCTTTGATTGTCCTAACATGAACTTCCTTTCTCCATACCTTGCATTCCATCATGCTTTGCTTTGTGATTGTTCAAAAGAAGGTAAACATGGGCTTAATCTGCAAGTTTGATTGCTGAGGGACACAGCTATAAGTAAATCCTGTTGGAAACATGCTAATCAATAGTAATGCACAATCCTCAACAATACATAAACTTAACAAATTGCATAATGTCCCCATTTGACTCTGAAAAACTGCTTTTAAGTGACTCCTGTTCCACACCATGACTAGAATATATAGCCCCTTGGCATTTCTCACAAACTAATGCTAAAATAGTTTTGTAGATTTTTCAGATATGGTGCTGCAAATGCCTGTTTGGTGACACTGACTTCTTGTCTGAAATTAGTATAGTTTTGTCTTGTGAGAGATCCTTGTAATTATTCCCTGGCATGTTTCTAATGATACGTCATGAAACCTTCTCTGAAATACAGATATGTGACATATGAATCATAGCCCTATGCATGTTTGCTCAGCATTAATCCTTTTGAGCTTAGTGGTGTTTACTCTCAGGTAATATTGCAGTTCTTAGGACCAATGGACACTGCTTATATCAAGAAATATAACTGGTTCATCTGAAAATTGTCTATACTGACAGACAGCACCTTTCTACCCCCCCCCCCAAGTTTCCTGGAGATATCATAGACACACCCAGGACCTTCTGCAAACATAGTTTGTAACCCCATGCATTTTGTGGTGTCATTTTTTAAGGAAAGGAATACTCAGAGGTGATTTTGCCAGTTCTTTCCTTTGAAATATGGCCTACAGTACCTAGTATTCCTTGACAATCTCCCATTCAAGTACTAACCAGAGCTGACCCTATTTAGCTTCCAGGATCAGATGGGATCTGGTGCCTTTAGGATATCTAGGACATTCATCACTCTAATACTTTTTCCCATTAAATCAGTCATATATGAAGGAAATGTTACTTTATATAGTTTCTGAAGAGTGTCAAGAGAGAGAGTTCTCTAGCACAATCTCTTTTTCGCCAGTAGGGTGGCTTCATGAAAAAATAAATTAGGATCCCTGTATCTTTAATAGTTGTGTGAAAGAGAACTTTAGTAGTTGACACTTTTATGATCACGTGTCCTTCTCTCTCTCTCTCTCTCTCTCTCTCTCTCTCTCCCCCTTCATATGGCCACCAGAGAAGATAATACAGTTTACTAAGCCATCTGAATGCATGAATAGGGTAGTCAGGCACAAAAGAATTTGAGGTTCCTATACCTTTAATAGTGGTACAGAAGAAGGAACTTCATTGGGTGCAAACTGTACAAGAAGCTACAACTGTTGGGTTGCCCTTTTCTGAATTTAAAGGCACCAAAGATGCATCTTCTTCTGCATCTGTCCATCTCATTCATGATGACCAAGGACACAAATCCAAACCAAGCCAAACCAGGTGACATTTCAGATCGGTTAATTGTGAAGTCCTTTATAACATCCTGATTAAATCCAAATACCCACTTATCTCATCTGTCCACAGTTTAGTATATTTATTTCTTCAAAAAGAGCAAATTATCCTGGGTGGAGGAAAATATCTTATGATGGTTTGACAGATATGAATTATTATTGGGGTGTGTGCTAACTTCTTCTCCTGCCCTTCAGGTCTCGATTAAGCACTTGATGAGTTCTCCAGGCAAAAGATGATTAAAAGACACCTTTTCTCTTCTCAGTAATTTAATTTCTGGTATTTTTGGAAGTTGTCTGTTAGAAAGCTCCTGTGCAGGCTTAATTAATCAGTTACATGGTGATCTCTGCAGGCTTAGCCAATTTAAATTAAGTAGGATATCTAAATTTGAATTACTAGTTTACAGATTTGGAATGCAGGATGACCAAAAAGACTCACAGCCCCACTTCCCTTCTGCTTTACAAAGTAACATTCTGTGAAGTTTCCTTTCCTTGAGAAGTATACAAAGGCACCGGGGGGGGGGGGGGGGGGGACCAGAAGTGCTGATCCTTCAAAGGACTTCTTATAGTGGGGACTAGGGCCCACATGTTCTGCAAACTGCCCCAATACTTGCTTGACCACCCTTATCACAGGGCATGTCCAGATGGAAGGCTCATTCCTCAAATAGTTAGAAGGCAAGGAGTAACTCTTCTGCCTTTTTCTCATTAACTGATGCTTCACATAAAGAAAAAAGAAATCAGAAGTAGTAGTGGTGGGGGGGAGGATTAGGAGTGGCAAACAATATTGTGTGAAGTTCTGTGAAATTTAGGAACAAAGCAGGATGAAGGCATGATGAGACCCCAGCTGGAACTGTGCAGTCACCATGCTGATCATAATCTACTCTTCACATGGTACATAAAGTTTGTTTGCCCCTTTAGAACTTTTTTGTGGCTTGAGGCAAATATTTTGAAATCATTTCTTTTCCATTTTATCCCAAAGTATTTGCAGAATGCCAGGCTAGTCTTCTCTGTATTTCTGTATGTTACAAGATGAAGGTCAGTTTTGGGAAATGGGCATATTCACTCAATGTAGGTGGGATTAGCACAGGCAGGCACAGGGAGGATTGCCCAACTTTTCTGGGCAAGTAGGGTCCACTTCCCCTTTATTTGTTTTATTTTCATGGAGCATACATCCTATCTCTGGAGCCATTTTTTCTTGCCATACCATATATCTGTGCAGTGCTACACCTCCAACAAGCTTCCTGTCATCTTGTCTTTCCTAAACCCTGACAGCTTGACAGCTCTGATTCAACATTTTATTATTCTGAGATGAAGAAAAATACTAAATGGAAGAAGGTGCTTAAGGAGGAGGAGGAGGAACAAAGGAAGAGATGGTAAAATGCTGAGACTGTTGAGCTATATTTGCCGAGATGTTGAGCTACATATATTTGGAGGGAGTAGAAGGTTTGAAGACAACGCAAAGCAAACCACTGGAATTTGGATATAACATGGGCATGGTTTGGGAAATGTTTGAGAAGGACAAAAGCAAACCACCAAGCAATGCCACTCAGAAACTGCATGCACATGGAATCAATGGTGCAAGAAAGTGAGCCACAACAGAAGGTCAGGCAATGGTACATGCACAATGCCTTTCTTTGCTGAGCTTCCCAACATTCTGTGTTTTTATTCAGTAGTCATACCACCTTTCCTCCAGTGTAGGAACCAATGTAGTATTACAGGATTGAAACATGTCTACATGGGCCATTTACATCAGTTTCCACCACCACCTTCACACCACTCTGTCCTCATGGTACAGGGCCAAAGGCCTGATTTGGAGGTGAACTGTCTTCAGGTGGGAAGGCAAGGTCTGCAGTGAATCCAGGCCATCTCTGCCTTAATCCAATTTTTAAAACCTAACCATTTGCTGTGGAACTTCCAAGAAAATCTGGAGCACTCTGAAGTTAATTCCTTGTTCCAAGTTCAGCATTTAATGTAATTAATGACCATGAAGACATCTTTCAAACAGCTGCCCTGAATTATGAATAATCTATTTTTATCACATCAAATGAAGTTTTTAGTATAGGCAATGCAACTTTTCAAACATCTGCAGCAGGAGAACTTTGGAGCTTACATTCCACATAAAATGCCTTAGAATTTGTTATTCTAATAATTTTCAGTGTGCCTTCATGTTTCTCAGTCAGAGATAATAATGCAGAATTCTTCATTCACTAAATATTTTAACATTGAAAGAGAGAGAAAGAAGGAAGGAGAAGAAGAGAAGAATATATTAAATGGGTTGGCTTTTATTACCAACATCTGTTAACACTGTATAAAAAGGCTGATGGGTTTAGCAAGACACAAGAACTGGTATGTTTTAAATTCTTACATGCCCGTCTGTAGAAGCATTGTGTGATCTAGACATTCTTGCATATGAGTCAACTCAGTTATGAAAATTGAGATTTTGTTTTTATGTCAGCAAAAAGAAGAGTGATTGTTATCAAATTAGTTTTGCCTAAGGATAACTATTCTTTCCTTGTAAAGCACACTTAATTGTTTAACTATGTTGGGTGGTCTGCACTTTGTGCATGAAAGCCTACTGCGTGGTTTAAAAAAAAAACAATTGCTTTTATGTACTTCACAGTTAAATTGAAAGTAGGTTTAAGAAAACTTTTTTTTCATTCTGCACAGAAGTGGTGCATATATGATTTCCATGACTGGACAAACCTACAGGCCCCTCATTTTGGCAACCTGCTTATCCTGATGTAATCTCAATGTAAAGTAATCAGGATCATATACATTACCAGTTCAGGAGAGGTGAAAGTGTGGCCTTCCAGATATTGTTGGGTTGCAGCTCCCATTGCCACTTGCTATGCTAGATATGGCTGGTGAGAGTTGCTGACTGCAACATCTAAATGGCCAAACACACCCCACTCTTGCTATGAAATAATTTCTTCAGCAAGTCACTAGTCTCTGTGGTAGAAGCAGGAAGCTATGGCTAGACCTCAAGGAACAATAGGATTGTTGCAACTGCTGGAGGGCTGAACTTTTTTATTATTTAATTTCCAGAGTCTTTTACTATTAAGTATTTTAATAATTTAATAATTTAATTAATTAATTGCAGTTGTTGTTGTGTACCTTCAAGTTGTTTCAACCTATGGAGACCCTAAGGCAACCCTATCATGGGGCTTTCTTGGCAAAATTTGTTGAGACAGAGTTGGTATCCTCAGAGCTCTGACAGAAATAATTTCTTGCAGCCTCTTTGTCCTCTGCCTACAAAGAGGACTGTGGCCTCACAGGAATGGAGACATATTGGATTGCAAGAGAAGAGTCCTGTTGAGATGCAAATGGATTTTTAATTTCCTGGACTTTAAAAACTCCCTATTGCTACATGGCCAGAACGAGGAGGAGCCAGCCTGCAAAATTTACCCTCCCCATACCATCTTAACTAATGACAGAAATAATAAAATGCAGGCATCTTACTAACATCTCCAATTTTTCTCCTATTTGGTTTGTAACATCTTGCCTGATGAAGAAGTCAGTGGGGCTTCAAAAGCCTGCAACAAGTATATTGTGCATTTCAGTTGGCCAGTAAAGGTATCACAGGCGCTGGACAGACGGGCGCTACGGGGTGCCATCGTTACGTGCAAGGGGCGGTGCTTCCAGACACAACTCGCCCCTCACACATGACGAAGGCGTCAAAATGGCGGCGCCCTGTACATACGGGCGCCACCATTTTGACATGACAGATGCCTAGTATCCACACATCCCGGTGCCTTTGTGATGCCGCAAGTGCACCATTGGCGCCTTGTGGCGTCACAACTGTGCTGCAGAAAGAACCTGCTTTTTTCGGGTTCTTTTTGCTGCGCAAGGGAACCATGCGGTTTGTCCGCAGCGGCTCCCTCGTGCAGCAAACCAGGGTGGCGGGAGACCACCCTTTTTGGTCAGTCTGTATACTGCCACTGCTTGGTGGATTTTTGTTTGAATTTGCTAAGTAGCCAACACAGCTACCCCTGCATATTTTCTGTCCCACTGTTGGGCACCTTGCAATCTCAGAAGGTTGTTCCTGCCCACAAATCCAACCCATTTCAGCTGATACTTGCCACAGTTCTGCCAGCAGCAAGTTCTGCAGGCATACCTGAGATTTTCCACAAGTGTATCTGTTAAGGTGGAAGGATGGCGGTATGTCTGCATTCCCAACTAGTGTACAGTATTAGGGCATCTGCTGACCCCTATTCCCCATTGCTGGTAGATCTTGAGTATAGGATTGTGCCCTAAGTATTAGCCATCAAAATACTTCAAACTCTTGGAACATACACTTTAAAAGGAAATCATACTGAAAATATTAATATAATTAAAAGAATGTGTATGTAGTGTTGGAAGGTGTCTTGATTTATGCTAACTATATTCAAAGTACTCTAAAAACATTGTTTGAGCCAGTTTTAATGCTTGAATATTTGGCCACGAGCTATACTTGAAACCTCACTTATCTGATGAGGGCCAGGATAAAAATATTAATTTACATAGTAACTATGCATTACAGAAACTCACATCAGAATCAAAAGTACTGTTTAAGCATAACCAAGGGACTGCATGTAGTCAGTGGTAATTTGGACATTTTTCTTCTATCTGTATATTACTGTATTTCAAACTAATTTGAGTACACCCCCTCCTCTCTGTTTTACAGCTGTTTGCCACAGTAGTGTGAGGAACTATTTGAGAAGCATTCGCCCAAATCCCTCTTGGGCATACACACCTAGCTGTGCAGGTTCTGTAGATAACTAGTATTAATTTAAGTGATCGTCCTCTGGTCAGATAACATAGGCTCTTTACAGACCACCCAAAAAGGGCGGTCTGCCGGCACCGCTGGTTGCTGCATCCGGGAACCGCAGCCGACAAACCGCATGATTCCCGGACACAACAAAAAAGAAGCTGCAAAATGCAGCTTCTTCTTGCGGCACGGAAATGGCGCCGCAAGTTGCCAATGGCGCACTTGCGGTGTCATTTCTGCCATGCGACATGCAGACGCTAGGCGTCTGCGACATCAAGATAGCAGCACCCATGTAGAACGGGCGCTGCCATTTTGTACACGCTCAACACGTACTAGGGTTAGGGGCGTCCAGAAAGGATGCCCCTTTCTAACCCTAGTACGTATTAGTATTGGTATTAGAGAACCTGGCCAAGGAAATCCACTGGCTGACCTTCAGTAAGTCATGGAAATCCACTGGCTGACCTTCAGTAATTTGGTACTAAAGAACCTGGCCATGAAAATCCACTGGCTGACCTTTAGTAAGTCACATGCTCTCAGCTTCAGATGACAACAAAGACAATCCTCTGAATAAATCTTGCCAAGAAAACTCTTAGGGTCATCATAAGTTGTAAACAGCTTGAAGGCACACAACAACAACAATCACTGGTTACTACAGTGCAGGCCGACAAAGGGATGGTCACACCAGAACAGCTCAAATGTCCTATGCCATTATCTTGAGAGGAGAGAGTGTGGTGTTTCAAATGTCACATATACAGTGGACCCTTGTTATACGCTGGTGTTTGGTTCCAAGATCCCCGGTGTATAACAAAATCCGTGTATGCTCAAGTCCCATTAAATATAATGACATAGCAAAATGGAAAAAATGGAAGATCAAGGTAAATTTATCCTTTTTTGGAACATTTTCAAACCGTGTATGCTTGAATCCGTGTATAAAAAATCCGTGTATAAGAAGGGCCGACTGTATATACCCAAGTCTCATTGTGTGTGTGTGTGTGTGTGTGTGTATAGAGAGAATGGTGGTGGCCCGTTACAAACTGCCAAAATAAAGCTGCTTGGGGTCTCTTTGGAGGTATGCTGTTTAAATGATGCATGGGTCCTAAGAATCCAGAAGCTGCACCAAAGCTGCACTTCAGTGCTTAGGAATGGAGTGTGGCTTTGGCACGACCTCCGGACTCGTTAAGACCCATGCATCATTTAAATAGCATACCTCCAAAGAGACCCAAAGCAGCCTTATTTTGGCAGCCTGTAACAGGCCTATGATTCACTGCTTAGCCATGGAAATCCACTGGGTGACCTTGGATGAGTCACACATTCTCAGATCCAGAAAATCTTGTGATAGGGTCACCATAAGTTGGAAATGACTTGAAGGCACACCACCACCACCACCACCACCACCCCTCTCTCTCTCTCTCTCTCTCTCTTTCTATGTGTTGTTTTATGTTTAACCTCTATAGATAAAGTATATTATCCAAAATCCACGAACAATGGATTTTATTGGACCAATCAAAATACACAATGTACACGTTTTCCTTTACCTCTTGGCTAATAATTCAGTAGCATTCAACATAGTGGCCAGCAGATTCAGTGTAATGTGCTACTTTGTTTCTAACTAATTCTGGATAAATTAGAACAGTCACAGATATTTATTATAGACATGGGTAAAGTTCTCTGAATTTTTAGTGACTGTGGCTGCAAAAAACATTGTGTGGAAAAACATATTGGAATATGGCTCCCCTGGGGATGCTGCTATGCTGATTGGAGGCTCTGGAAATACAAAAAGCAAGATATCTACAAAATTTAATGTTTTTAGGTTGAGAATTGCTTTGTTTAATGCTAGATTTAATATTCTCCTATCTGCACTACTCCAAGGAAGATACAACAAAGTTCCCATAACTGAGTACACTTGCCCACATGGAGAAATGGAAACAGAAACTATTTTACATGTACAGTATTGTTATACTGTAAATTTTATTAAGATGTCAGGTCAATTTATATTGCGCCACTAATAGAAAAACATCTGGGGTACCCTGATGACCTCTATGTGAATTATCTGCTCCAAGATTTAAATCCTCATATTATGTTTATAGTTGCTAAATTTTGTGTTGCTGCAGTAAAAATAAGATAAATTCAGACAAAAACTATCCTCCATTCTTAAATGTTTTTATCCAAAAATTTTAACTGAAAAAAAATTGTCAGAGGATTTACAATTTTCTTTTTATTTTATCTGATAACATTCTATTATATAATTTCTAATGTACCATGCTCATTCAGTAAGGTAACAAAGGTATTAACACAATTGTAAAAGTGAACATTTTATTACTATGTGTCACTTTGTAGTTTAGTATTGAGCCCTGGTGGCACAGTGGTTAAACCATAAGGTAGTGAGCTTAATATCAGCAAGGGCTCAGGCTTGGCTCAGGTTTGAATCCTTCCGAGGTCACCAAAATGAGTACCCAGCTTGTTGGGGGCAATTAGCTTACAGTTGTAAACCACTTAGAGACTGCTTAGGTGGTATGAAGTGGTATATATAAATGAAGCTGCTATTGCTATATTTTAACTGTACTTTGTACCCCCTTTTAAAATCTTGTATTGTATTAATTGAATACAATGTATGTATAGTCCACCAAGAACTCCAGAGCCAACAGACTAGTGTTTATTCAGTCATCATCAGGCTTCCCTATCTACTTGGGAAAAGGAGAAATCAGTAAAACAATACATGTGCATTGCAATCCTGCTGGTACTGGAAAGAAGATAAATGTCACCGTCTTTCCTGATCATTTACTGGGTCACTATGCACGTGGACTCCTTCCTTGGTTTCTCCTCTTCCCATAAAGCAACAATTGGTTTCGGTTTTTTACACACACACACACACACACACACACACACACACGTGGGAGGGGGAGGGAGGGAGAGAGGGAGAGAGCGGTAATTATGTTTGGAAGGTCTAAAGATCCTAAGACACTAAATTCTGTCTTATCTTAGAAGCTAAGCAGGATCAGGCCTAGTTAATATTTGGATGGGGGACTGCTGAGGAGTAACAGGTACTGTATATACTATATTTCAGAGAAAGGCAATGGCAAACTACCTCTGAATACCTCTTACCTAAGCAAAGCTTATAGAATTTATGGGGTCACCATAAGTCAACAGGCAACTCGAAAGCACATACACACAGTCTGTTTTCACAGCATGTAATAAACTGGATGCATAATTAAAGATAGCGAGAATGGATGAGTATGCTTATGCATCTTCATGAACAAATGCAGTTTGGCTTTCAGAACAAGGAGTCTGTGCTCACACAGTCTGAGAGAAGCACAGTGACTTTGCTCCCAGCCCTAGGGGAATTCATCTGATCTTGATGTTCCTGTAAGTCTCACATTCAATGGGTCAGCTTTGCCCCAGCAAGCCTCTTTTTCCTCCTGAAAATAATGTGGTTTGCCCAGTAATTTGAGCACTGTCACTCCAGAGTAAAAAATATCAAATGGTGGTTTGCAAGTTCATGAACTCATATTTAACAAAGCTAAACTGTTGATCCAACACTAAGCGTCAATCTTGGGTTTTCATGAAAGTCAGTGTTCCACATCCTATGCAAAGATTAGAAACACCCAGATGCACTTTTTTCCTCTCGTTTGATTTAATTACACTGAAGGTTGGGGAATCTAATTTCCTAGGAAGCTTTAGTGCTGTGCTTTCCAGCTCGATAGCATTGCAGGTGGTTAATTGGTATGTGAACTTGGCTGTGGGAGGAAAATAATAGGAGATCACTAAGTCAAAGAAGTGCCTAGACCCAAATTATTTCATAGAAAACAGAAAGGATAAAGTAGCTTTGTCGTAGATTCTCTCAAACAGTGGATGGGGCTACCAAAACCCAGATCTTCTCCTATAAAAAACAAACAAAGAAGAAGAAATGTAGTTCTGGAGCACAATCAAAACAAAGCAAAGCTCTTTTAAAAAGCATGGAAACTGTTCAAGAGCACAAGTTGCACAGAAGTTAACCATTAGTATTTTACAGGCCAAAGTTTGGGAAAATTACATGTTCCCACACATGGACAAAATACTGGTTTGGCTCCTGGATGGCTAGGGAAGAGGACACTTTGAGGTGAAGGACATGGTCCTGGTGCAGTGTGTGGAGGTATCAGGAGGGGGTAGATGAGGTGAATAACTTGGGTTGTTCAACTGTGACTCCAGTTCTTTCAGAGGTCTCTTTGGGTTCTTACTGTTCTGCAATGGAGGAGGTTCCCATGGGGAATCATGCCTCACCAACTGTAATTACCTACTTTCCAGCAAGGTTGGCTTGGCTTCCAACATTGTTTACATCAGTTACAACCTTACACAAAGGTACAAAGGTCCAGTGGTAGCATAACATTTTCCCCTGGACTCTGTTCCAGAATATCTTTCTGCAAGAGAAGAAGGAGATAAACGATGATACATGTATAGTCAGTGGCTGGTCAGCGTACAGAAAATGGTTCCCCAGCAGCCTTTCTCTTGGTCTTTAGTTTCACTGGCTGCTACAGTTGATTACAGATTGATTGATTGATTGAATTTATATCACACCTTTCTCCTGGGATGGGAGCCAAGGCAGTTTACAGGAATTTAAAACAAGATCAAGTTTTAAAATTATTTTTAAAAAGTTTAAAAGAATTAAATAACAGTATTGCTTTTAAAAACATGGTTAAAACAGTTAACATACGGTACATAATTACTAATAAAAGATTTTAATAATGCATCATATGACTTCACATATGCTATTGCTATATATCATAATCTAGATTCCAGACAATCTCCTCCATACAGAATTGTAGGAGGAGATGTAGGTTTAGTCCATCAATGCCTAGTTCTAAATGAAAGTTCCTATTAGTCCGTTTCCTACTGGCTAGTACTGTGAAGAAAATATGTGTTGGCTACTCCTCCTAGGTGTATTATTCCCTGCACCCCAGAGACCGCAGATTTGTTCTTAAAGGTGCTGGGCACTTTTTGATAGCTACAAGATATAGATATGAATGTTTGTGCATACCTTACCTGTAGGAGCAGGTCAGCACCTGTGCCATTTGCTGCTGCTGCTTCATTTAAAGAATCTGTGAAACTCAAAATCTTTTCACTGTAAAACACATTGCTGTGCTGTTTATAAAATGGAATGTTTAACAAGCACACCATGCTGAACACATAAGTCCATTTAAACATTTACAGAAAGAGTAATAATTAAAGAAACCTTTTAGAGAACCAATGAATACCACTGTAAAATAATGGCATCAAAATCTTAGGGATGAAACACACGGGCAAAAAAAGTGGCTTCCAGCCGCTTTGAAAGAAGGGCATTTAGACAATGCATGAGGCGAAAGTGAGTGGAAAGCAAAATGAAGCCACACTCCAGGGCTGAAAACCAGAGCAAAAAGCAGCTGGGATACTCTGACTCAAGGTGGAAAATATGCATCTTCCCACTGGCATATAAACAGCTCAGTGCATGTGTGGGACTGTAGCAAAACAAAAGGGCAATCACTAATAATGCAATGGATGTAATTACATCATACGCAAACCAGATAGTCCAACAAGGGGTTATGAGCTGAAGGGGGTATGTAGGGAAGGTCTCTGTGATTGTGTTTTGCTACTGGGCACACTAGTGCACCAGTGCACTGCACAAGTGTGAATGTGTGGCCAATCGTAAGGGGAGCTGTCCAATAGAATGGCATTTGGGTGGGAATAGGGAGGTTGTTGGAAATTACTAGTAGTGTGTTGATGTGATAGTGCACATGCGTGGTGAGCAGGTGGGGGAAATCACATGGTACAGCTTGATGCCGTGCAGTCCAGACTAGGTGGGGTACGGGATGATTTTGCCTTTACATCTTGTGTGTAGTGTATGTGGGGGGGGGGGGGGGAGCCAGTGCACTAATCAGTGCTATGGAATTCTGGAACTGTAGTTTTGTGAGATATTTAGCCTTCTCTGTCAAAGAGCTCTGGTGTAACAACTAACTAAGAGATTGGAGATTATTGTACACTCAAATAAAGCATCCTCTCCCCAACGGGATAAGGTTGCCTTACTGGTTGCTATTAGATGTTATCTCACACTAAAACGCCAACTTTGTTGCAGAACGACTACAACCCGTCCCCCAGCCACACTTAGCCCACTGATTTGCATGAACGGGGAGCTTCCATGCTTGAAAATTAGCGGGCTAAGCATGGCTAGGGGATGGGTTCTACTTGCCGTGCGACAAAGTTGCCCCTTTAGCATGGAATAACACCTGATTGCAACCCGTAAGGAAACCTTATGCCATCAATCAATATTTATTGATTAGCCTGTGGGCCGTCTCAAAGTACCACAAAACTAAGTAGAACTCTATATAAAACTCTATACAAAAGTTATACAGTGCACCTGCATTATACGCAGGCGTACATGCTCAAGCCGCGGGAAGCGCGCGGGGTGGCGCATCCCATTCAAATGAATGGGCGCGCACCCGTGGCGCCCCGCATGCTCTCGCACCACCACACCGCCGTGGGGCTCAAGCATACGTGGAATTAACCTTACACGGGGGGGTGTCTAGAACGGATCCCCCGCATAAGGCTAGGGTCCACTGTATATAAAAGTTATATAAAAATGTGAAAATAAAATAAAATATATAAAAATAGAAATAAAATAAAAATAGAAATATAATTATCCCAGAATTATCCCATCAGGGAAAGGATGCTTTATTTGCCCATGTGATAATCTCCATTAATCAAATAGACAGGACAATTGATTGAGGAAATTGTCTCTAAGCTGAATGGTTATCAGTATCTATTGTTTAATAGATGTATCTAGCATAACTGTTGTTATGATGAAGCCAATCAGTTAATTTCACATGGTTCTAACTTACTAGTACACACTCTTAGTACAAATGAAAGGCCCTAACTGCAACAGATGATATTTATACAGTTTACAGGATATATTTGCCATGCTCTAAAGCAGAGATGCTCATAAAACTGATCTGATTGATGTAAACCCACAGCCTCTCATCTGTCAACTCTGTAATATCTAGAACATATTCCATTCATGTAAGGCCCTAGCCAGGCATATTGCAAGCCCATGCTTAAAATTATCCAGTATAGTCAGATCTATCCCTCTTCAGTAGATGCAAATTACAGCTACAAATCTGAACAAATCTTTTTTAGATTATTTTTTATTTATTTATCCTGTTTCTCCGAGAACCCTTTATATGGAACATGTGATATTAGATAGTCCTTTGGTATGGAACAGGAAAGCCTAGCTGCAGCAGAACCAGTCACTTGGTGTTGTTTTTGTCTCCTTTCTCTTCTTGGCTGGCAGTTACATCAAGAGCAGAAAACTATGGCTCATGCTCATCAAGGCCGTCACTAAGGAGGTGTGGGGAGTACAGACTGCACTGGGTGACACCCCAGACGGGGTGGGGTGGTTCCTCACTATTCATCCTAAAATACACACACCCAGCCACCCCCCTCCACTAACCACAGTGCCTCTGCTGTCCACCCACTGTGGTGGGAGTGGGGTGATGCTGCCACCCAGAAGCCCCTTTGGGTCTGGCAAAGCTGCTGGTAGGGCTAGGAAAAGGAGGCGATAACAGAGGAAGCAAAAGTGGTGGCCATGGAATCTTCTCCTTCCCTTCTGTGGCCGCCCCATCAGCATCTTTCCCAGATGCCTCGCACACCACTGCCCTCCAGGTACCATGTCCTGTGCTTCCTTCTGTGGCATGGAGCGCAGAGCAGGGCAGCGGGTAAAAATGCACTCCTCTGCAGCCACTGGTGTGGTGGGGTCCTGCTGCTGACCACCAGCCCCTTTCAGAATAAGGAGGCAATGATGGTAAGTATATTTGTGATAGAAAACACATCTGTAAGCCAAGGCAAAATTTCTCTGGAAAGAGGAAAATTGCAGTACAAAAATGATATGCAGGAAAGGACTAAACACACACCAACTTTTCTTTATGTACATACTAATTCTCTAAATTGACCCTTTGCAAAGCTATTTTTGATAAACAAACAAAATTTAAAATACATTACCTGTAAACATCTAGCTTGCCCCTTGAACACTCTCTTTTATTATAAAGAACACCTTTAGCAATCAGTGTTCCTCTTCTTGACATATGGTGCGATTTTAATCCTACTCATTGTAATCCTAACTGCATCATCAAAATCATTTCCTGCAGCACTTTTAACTGAATCTCTTCTGTTCAGGTCTACTGACCAAGCCCAATCCTGCTCAGATATAAGAAACAATAGCCTGAGGTGCTGCTGCTGCAGTGTAAACACTGCACATCTGTTGCGCCATCTGAACTCTTCTAGTCTCTAAAGCTTCTTGTAGATTTGTTTCCTTTCTCCAAATCATTCACATAGTATAACCTTGATTGTATGCTATGTTCATATTTGCATTTTAACACAAATGATTTAATTAGCCTTTTCTTTCTCCATACCTGGAGAAATTATGCTAGGGCTGATGAAATTATGGCAAAATGATCCAAGTTTAGTTGAGCATGTAATTTAGTATGTTTCAGCTACTAATCATTTGGCAAGAATAACTAAGATTTTGATATTAGAGCTAGAGATGTGAGCCAATACAAGTAATTGATGCATTGTTACCTGCTTGACACTTTTTCTTGAATGTATTTGAACAAAAAATATGTAGTTCATAAAAATTGGTAAAATGAAGATCCTCCATCTTTATTTTATAAGCTAATTTCAGCTCTCCAGCTGGGTCTTTTACATTTATGAACACATTTATCTGGTAATATAAGCTTCAAAGCATGGTAAGTAATCTCTTCTCCTACCTCATAGGTTGGAAATAAGTTCTAGAGATGAGCACATTTTTCTCACAACCTGTTTTTAAAAAGAGAGATTTAAAAGCATCATCCAAAGATGGAACATTAGTAAAAGCTATAGTCTTGCTGCTTTTTTACTCTTTTTGTTCCCTTTAACGGAAAAATAGGAATGTTCTTCTGTTTAAATTACAGATATAACAAGAGAGGGCTAATTCTCTTCTAGAACATGGCCACATAGCCCGAAAAACCCACAAAAATGTATGGATGCCGACCATGAGAGCCTTCGACTTCACATAGTAAAATAATGTTAGGACCTATGAGAATTTGGTTTGAAGCAGAATGTTACCCACCTCTCTCTACCTCTACCTCTATTCTGTTCATACATTTCCCCTCTTTCATTGTCTCTCTCACTTTTATTCCACTTTCCTTTCTTTCCCTCTTTTTCCTCTACTATTGCTTCTTTTTGTTCATGGCTGTGATGGGTGTAGGAAATATCTTCAAGAAGGAGCTTGGCCAGATTCCTGAGTGACACTGACCCGAAAGTAGATTTTCTACCAAGCCAGGAGCAGCAATTTCTATTTCAATTTAATAGGGTATTGGTGTTAATGGCAAGACCTTATTTTTTTAAGTATTAAAAAATGGCCTGCAAAAGGAGGGGGGGGGGGGGGGAATCCAAACTCTATAGTCTAATATCTTTATTGGAAGCAAGCAGATATGTAGAACTTCGTGGGCAAGTTCT
The DNA here is from genome assembly GCF_019175285.1 of Sceloporus undulatus. Classification (NCBI taxonomy): domain Eukaryota; kingdom Metazoa; phylum Chordata; class Lepidosauria; order Squamata; family Phrynosomatidae; genus Sceloporus; species Sceloporus undulatus. Next base: position 4,402,070 of record NW_024802937.1, read on the forward strand.
GAGATCTTTCATTAAGCAAGACCTTACAAAAATAGGGAGAAGGAGAAAAGGAGGAGGAAACTTGGTTTAATGCTGAAGTTATGAAATCCCCATGATCAAACACTTAAGTGGAATGGAGTGGGAGGAGGTGGCAGCAGGATTTAAATTTTGAAAAATGAGGGAATAAATTATTACATGTGTATTTGTTTCAGTAGTCCTAGGTATAATCTGTTACTTATATAATACCCAGCAGAGCATATTCCATTTAAGTCTACACCGCAAAATTATGTGTACATTTGGTTGACCCTAGTAAAGCATTTATTTGACTGTGGATTTTGGAATCTTGGTTGTATTTGTACTTTTCTTTAACTACCAAAAGAGCAAACAGCAATAAAATAGCACCAAAATATGGAAGTGGCAAGGATAAGAATGTTCTATCACTTTTCATCAGTGGCATCATGGGGAGGGGGTGTGTGGGAACAGCGGACCTCACCAGGTGACACCCCAGAATTGGTTGTGTGAATTTAGTAAGCATCAGAGAGTGTTGTCATTACAGCCACCTTGGAGATCTTAACTGGATTTACCTGTAATTTAGAAGAGATTGAAAAATGGCATGGGTAGGAGCAGGGGTTGTATAACATGTAATCTGTGAGCCTTCAACATGGGCCAGGCAACAAACAGTGGCATCACTAGGGGGTACAGATTGCGCCAGATGACACCCTAAGGCATTACTAATAACAAACACCCATCCCTCAGCCCAGTAGCATCTTGCAACCCTTTTCTATGGACATTATCAGACAAGGGAAATTGGAAGTATAATCCAATGACAATCCGAACGCAATTTCGGGCAATGGGAAGTCAGTCCGAATGCAGTCATGGGGTTTCACGTTATTGCGTAAGAAGTGATCACACGCAATTTCAGGCAATGGCAAGCTATTTTCAGGCAATGGGAAGTCAGTTCGAACACAATTCAAATTCACGTAAATTAGCTGAACTAGCGAATTCACATGAATGCGTTCTGGCCCCACTTTCTTTTCATTTCCTATGTCACTATAGGTAAGCCTCATTTCAGTTCAGTGCAAGGGAGGTTTTGCCTAGGGAAGCCAAACATCTTGGAAATAAGAAGGCATTTGGATACTACTTTGGCTCCAGGCAGAAGTATTTTTATTCATTCAGGAATTTTATAAATCATATATTTTAATCGTTAAGCAATTTATCTATCATATTGCTATTTGTAAAATAATTGCACACTGTCCTGAAATCCTGCTAGGATGAAGGGTGATATATAAATGTTTTAAACACATACATATATAATGTATATTACCCACAATACTATGAATGTGCTGGAAATTGATCATCCATAAAAAATCTATAAAGAAAACTGGTTAAATGCCCTAGGGGTCACTGAAAACCATGCTCCCACTGAACAATTCTGAACTTACAGGTAACAAGAAAACAGGATTGCATTAGAAACTGGATCTCTACCTAAAATGAAAGTTACTGGGAATTTCTGCAAGGCTATAAACGATTACAGCTTGTAAAACGTAAATGATCTGTAGGCTGCTGGAAATTAGGGATTTCTTTCTGTTAGCACATGGTGATGTTACAACAGGTTTTGCTACTTAGTTTTACATGTATTAACACATATCTTTTCTGACCTGCCACTCCTGCAAATTTTGTATAACAAGCCAAATAATATTAAGTGTAGCTCCAGAAAGTGCAGCATTCTTGTGCTGCCTGCACTTTAATCGTATATGTAACAGAATAATTCTTCTTCCATTAATTAATGGAGTTTTCATTATCAACATCTAAAAATAGTAGTTCAGAACTGGGTCCCAGGTTTTGTTTGTACTATTTGTAATAACTGAAATGCAGTTTATCTGAAGTATACTTTTCTGATTTGTTTCATAGTGCAGTATTTGCTTCCTATCCTTGGATTAAATAACGAAATGCCTATCTATCAACCATTCCATCTAGATACAGTATGTAATAAAGATGATTTGCAACAATAGGATGTTGCTGAATTTGATATGATTAGGGATACAGCACTCCCCAACCTTTTGGTAAATTGTTTTGCTGGAGGCTACAACATTCTATGTTGGGAGTTGGTGGAGGCGTGAATAATTCACCACTTATGAAGCTTTAGAGCTGAGTTGAGCCACAGCATGTTGAGCTGCCCTTTGATGCAGACTGGCTGAACAGGTTCTTGTTGTACCCAGGAACCAGTTTAACAGGCCTGTTATGCCAACAAATTCTGGTATGATTCCATGTTCCAGAGAATGCAGAAACCTGCCCAGCCAGTTAAATGAAAGACATATTAGGTTATCCATTGCACATTGTATATATCCTAGGTGCAGCAGAGCTCCTCAGCATTCTCTAGTGTGGTCCACAGGTGATTTTCTCATCTTACATACTGTGTACTGGAGGTTTATAAGATCAAAGAAAGCCAACAATAAATAATCACCACTGCTGAACAACAGCAGAGTCAGACTGCATTTTCACAATCAAAACAAAAAGGTGAGTTTATAAAGTCTCTCTTAATACTGTGTAGTCAAAATGGACTATCTCTGAAATTCTGTCATGAGGGTTATTTATACAGTCATTTTCTTCAGTATTTAGTTGGGCATTGATATTATGTCATTTACTTAGTGCTCCTGCCATTTTTTATTCTCTTATGGAGAAGTTCAAGTTAGTGGGAATAGAGGTCAGTGCATGAAACACGTTGTGGGCCATTCAGGGATTGGTGGCCTGAATTTTTGCCTAAATGTTGTCACTGAGTGATGTATAAATTTTGGTAAGTCTCTTAACTTTCCTGGTTATATAGTGCAATCTCTACATGCGAGTTCAATGAGGCCAATGCCAAGGTGAGTACAGAACTGTAATCTTAGCTTCTGTGTGTGGAATATGAAGTAAATACACTGGTGTCATAATTACAACATGATAAAGGAAAATGCTTAATATATTACTTTTAAACTTATGTTTTCCTAAGAATATCAACTCATAACACCTTAATAAATAAAATAGCAGATTCAGTTTACAAACCCTGAGAAATATTAATGCAGTAGAAGTATAACATGCATGCTGCATGTAAAAAGGCCAATTCCTCTTTTCTTTTAATATATGGAGATTATAATGACACAGTATCCAAAACCAAATAGATCCCACAGCTGTAGCCCCAGAATAATGACTTAAAATTGAGATCTATGAATCTGAATAATTTTCCAAGTTCAGTACCACATCAGAATTATGACAACTTTGAAAACAAATGCTACAGAATCTGGTAACTGATTAACCAGTTTCCTGGGAGCAAGTGCCACTGAACTCACTGAGACTTATTTCTTACTTACACTTGTGCTGTGAAGCTAAGAAGTATACTAGCTGAAGTGAACAGAAAGGAATGAACACAGGTTTGGTCATGTCTGTTTGTACAAAATAACTTTTGTTTAAAGTAAATGTGACTCTTCCTGTCTCCTCTTTAAAGCAGATTTTTTTAAAAGAAAAAAAAACCTCCTATAGTGTATTATCTTCTCAAGGAAGCGGGTAAATTTTTAAACAAAATAAACATGAGTGTTTTCTAATTATGAGGTAAGTAAAATACTAGTAGCTAGTAAGCTATGTTTCAAAGTTGTTTAATAGCTCAGAACATCATGTTAGATCTTTGCATAATCTCACAGAGGAAGTATCAACTTGGTATATGGCTATCCACACTGATGAAGAGTTATTTTTATTATTCCTTGGGAGAATGCAAATATCTATAACAACTGTGTATCACAAAGGAGCATATTGAACAAGGGAAAGTTACCTAAAATTCTTTAGTGTAGAATATACCTTCACCAGTCAAAAAGCGAATATTATTCTTAATGAATTGCTTAATTTTCAACACTAGCAGCCCAGACCTATGTTTGTTAATATAGAAGTAAGCCTTGCTGGATTCACCAGCAGCCTTTATAGCCTTGTGGAGGTAAACAGTATCTATGCACACTTCACTGGGAGTAACTCACATTGGATGTGATAGTACTTACTTATGAGTCAAAATACATAACAGTGCTGCATTTCCTATCAAAATTACTGCATACCTTATTAAATATCATAACTGAACTACTTTTGTTCAGTTGTGTTCAGTTTCAACAGGACTTACTCCTTTGACTAACTCAAGTAATTAAGATTTTATTATACTTTACTGCTAAAAAAAGGTGAATGAAAACCAAAGTACAGTACTGCTTAGGAACAAAAAGCAAGAATCCTATGCCAAGATAACTCTGCTCTTGCACTGTTCCATAGTGCTGGCAAGTCATTTAGCATGTAAGGTAGTGGTGGGCAAATTTGGAAGACCAGAGGGCCACATTAGGCCCTCAGAAGAACTTGGAGTGCCACATGCCTCCCCCCCCGTACAAATTCCCACAAAAACACCCCAATTTTCGACCCAGAGCCCAGTCAGGACATGTAGGCATGTTCTGCTGCCTTCTTGGGCCACTAGTGGGCATTCAGGCATTCTGAGGCAAGAAACACTTTTTTTTGGCAAGGATGTCCAGTGGGGCTCCAGGCAGGGTGTAAAAGCCCCCCAACCCTCCTGGGCATTACAGAGCAAAATGTTTTTTTAAAAAATGGGAGGGTTTTTTTTGCCCACCGGATCACAAATGCAGCCCTGGAAGGCCACACTTTGCCCACTTAGTGTAAAGATTGTCATAGTGCTGAAATAATTTGTGTGTGTGTGTGTGTGTGTGTGTGTTGACTTGAATGCTTTTAATTTGCATTATAGTAATGCCCATTATCTACATATATGTATGTGAACTCAGACAGGGGCATCAGGGGTGCAGACTGCTGGGTGTCACCCTGTGAACTTGTGAGCTGCCTTTCAGATCTGGAGGCTCTGCTGGCCAGGTGATCAAGAGAGCCGCCTCCCTTTGCTATCCAGACAGCAGCTCCGCTAGGTTTGGAGAAGGCCACTGTGTGGCAGAAGCAGTCCACTCCCACCAGTAGTCTAGTGAGACTGGGCTGCCTTCTGGGTCTAGCAGCTCTAATGGCCAGGCAGCAAAGAGTCATCTCTCTTTGCCACCCAGCCAGCAGCCCCACTACACCTAGAAAAGGGTGTTGGAGAGAGATGGGGAGTGTTAAAAAAAATGATCCACACCTGATGTCAAATATACTAAGTACACCTCTGAACTCAGATGGAAGGCCTAATGAGGTCAAATGTGGCCTACACTAAGGTAAGTTAGCATAGGATCCTAAACAGGCAGTGAAATCCTATGGAGGAGGAGATTCCATGGTGGAGCATCTGTCACACTGAAAACCCAGCAAGCATGATTGGGAAGGGGAAGTCTTCTTTTGCCTTGCCTCCACTCCACCAATTGATTGTTATGGGAAGCAGTTAACTATGCCAACTCCAGAAACAGTTTGGTTATGGCTGACCAGTTTTGTGGAAGTGTTTAGAGAATGGGCTTTAAATCCTGTGGATTCATGGCATTCTTGGTGTTGCTCTCTGCTCCTGACAAATTTTTGCATCAGTTTACTCAGCAGGGCAAAAGGGTTGGGTTCAATGAGAAGAGTCTCAATGTGCTGCCAGACTTTCTTCTCCACTGCAGGATCAGCACTTCTGTCAGATGGTATGCTCCCTCAGGGAGAGCCTGGCATTGTTCTGTAGTCTCTCCTCCTATAATATTGAAGAAGCAATTGAAATGTGAATGTAGTATTTAATTAAAATTAGCATCAATGCATGCTAATTCAATGCTAATTCAAAAGAAATGCTAATTCAGTGAGGCCAACTCTCTGATAAAGCAGAATGAAATGGTGGCCTGAGGCAGCAGATTTAAGGTGCTATTAAAAGGCAGCAAATAATAAGTTGTCTAATTTATTATAACTTTTACAGCTATGTTTTTAAAATGGTCATATGTATATGCCATGACATGTTGTTACACAAAATTTACAGCTTAAACAGAATCATTTTATTCAGGCAACACACAGACAAGAATAGTAAAGAATATACTAGGGAAAAAACTCATTCTCTTAGAAACAGGATTTGAGAATGTATATCTGATAGATGTTGTTGGACTCTGCTGGGCTCTGCTGGCTAGGATTGATAGGAGCTAAAGTCCAACATCTGGACAGCCACTGTTTAAAGTTCACAACAGGCTATCCACTATGTGATGTTTTCATTTCCATGTGCTCTACAGACATGATGCATCTGACCCATTCCACATAGTTAAAATCAACCTATATGTCAACTTAACTCACTATTGGCTACTCTGATTGAAAGTAGATGTCAGATTCTCCTTTAAACTAGGAACTTTAAATAGTCTTCCTTAAACTAGGAAATCTAGAATCATAGAATAATAGAATTGAAAGAGACCACAAGGGCCATCCAGTCCAACCCCCTGCCATGCAGGAACTCTCAACCAAAGCATCCCCATTGACAGATGGCCATCCAGCCTCTGTTTAAACACCTCCAGGGAAGGAGACTCCATCACTCTCCAAGGGTGTGTCTTCCACTGTCAAACAGCCCTCAGGAAGTTCATCCTAATGTTGAGGTGGAATCTCTTTTCCTGTAGGTTGCATCCATTGCTCCAGGTCCTAGTCTCTGGAGCAGCAGAAAACAAGCTTTCTCCCTCCTCAATATGACATCCCTTCAAATACTTAAAGAGGATTACCATAATCACCTCTTAAACTTCTCTTCTCCAGGCTAAACATCCCCAGCTCCCTAAGTCATCCAAAGCTCCCTAAATCAATAGAAGAGAATGTGGTATTTATAGCAGTGATCCAGGTTACTTTTATTCCCATATATTTCCTTTACTGTTTCTGTTTTTAAAATTATAAGCAGAATTAGCTTGGGTCCAGGCTATTTGAAGGACCGTATCTCCATGTGTCAGCTCCCAAGAATATATTTTTTAATTAAAGTTAAAATTATATGTTAATTCCATATACATAATGCGTGACAGTTGACTCCGTAATATTTAATAAAAATAATTTAGGATTTAATTCAAAATCAATTTGCATAACATCTTGTATTTTAGTATATGGGCTCCCAAGAATACTGAGGTCATTGAGAGAGGCCCTTCTCTCTGTCCCACTGCCCTCTCAGGCGCGTTTGGTGGGAACAAGAGAAAGGGCCTTTTCAGTGGCTTCTCCCAAGCTCTGGAACTCCCTCTTAGAGAGGCCAGTATGGCTCCATCATTGCTGTCCTTCCGGCGGCAGATAAAGATGTTTCTATGCCGCCAGGCTTTCACATGACAGGGATGCTGTTTACTTTTGTTTTTTGTTTTAAAGAGTTTTAAATTTTAATAATGTACTGTTTTTAATTCTTTGTATTGTTTAATTGTTTTTTAAACTTGTATTTTGCATATGAATAGTGTTTTAACTTGGAATGTTTTAGATTTGTAAGCTGTCTTTTTGAGAGGAAGGCAGGGTATAAATAAACATAATAATAATAATAGTAATAATAATAAGCATTCCTGGGAACACAGCCTGGTTCAAGTGGCAATTGCATAACTCTTGTTGCAGTTACAGTACAAAGCATTTTCTACTAATACCGCACAGCAAATCAACACTATTGCTTAGGGGCCAAGAACCCAGCCTCCACATACTTTTGGACTGCAAGTCCCATCAGCTGTAGCCAGTATAGCCATTGTAAGGAACACTGGGAGTTACAGTCCCAGAAAACCTATAGGTCCACATGATTCCCATCTCTGATTTAGTCCAAGGCTTCTAACACAAACCTTTAGGGATCGCTTTATTTATTATTTATTTATGGGATTTATATCCTGCCTTTCTCCCCAAATGGCATTCATGGAGGCTTACAATAATTTAAAAGGATAAAATTAAAATATTAATTACAAAAGGTATTTTTAAATTAAATAATACTAAAAATAAGTTTAAAACAGCATTTAAAAAAATAAAAAGCATTCAAGCATTAAAACAGCACACCACACTACATAAGTAAAATTCACTTATTTGCCTAAAAAAGTCGGCCTAAATAAAAATGTCATGGAAACAGGTGGATTCTAAAATGGAATCAATATTTTATTAATATACAGTGGACCCTTGTTATACGCTGGGGTTTGGTTCCAAGATCTCCCGTGTATAACAAAATCCGTGTATGCTCATGTCCCATTACATATAATGACATAGCAAAATGGTGTCCCTTATAAAAAATGGAAAATCAAGGTAAATTTATACTTTTTTGGAACATTTTCAAACCGTGTATACTTAAATCCGTGTATAAAAAATCCATGTATAAGAAGGGCCGACTGTAGTTCATAAAAATGCCACATCACTATTGATAATTGATACACTAAGGAGGAAGAACTGAGAAGTGGAAGATGTATTTCCAAGTCATATTTACCCCGTGGCCAGGAGCCATTGCAACATGTGTCCCAGAATACCGAGATATATATGTGAACCTCCTTCCAGGACTATGACACAAGAAATCGCTCATCCATGCACCATATATGCTTGTGTGCAACTCATATAATTTAGTGTGTATGTGTGTGTTCATTCATGAAAAAAGTATTACTTTGTAAAGCACTCTATTCTGTTGTTATCTGCCCTGGCTGTTATGTGTAAACTTACAGCGCTATATAAATAAAGCTTAATAATAATAATAATATGCCAAGTTTTTTCTGTTATATTATTATAATACGTATATAAAATACAATACAATATCCTGGTTTACATCATATAATAACTTTCCCTTTTCCCCCCCAAGTTAAGTGTTTTTTCAAGCAAGTGTGAAGTCTGTCCATAATAGATTTTATGATAGATTTAGGCCCAAGTCTAATTTTATTGCATCAATGGAACCTACAGAAGTGTTGACTAGAATCAGTGGGTCTACTCTAGATTTGGGCCCTACCAATAAATTTTATAAGGTTTTCTTCCCCCAAATATAAGTAAGTTTATTCAGTTATTTAAAGTACCGGTAACTCAATATTCAAGTGACAACTAGACTTCTCATACAGCCGCATGTGTCTGGGAGTCATTATGTTTGCAGTCCAGTAGTTCGTTTGGTAATGCAGGAAACAGATTTATCAGCACAGTAAGAAAAATAATAGGAACTGTAAAAAGTTTAATAAACAATAAATATGTAGGTAAGTAAGATAGGTATTCTACTGCTACAAGTATCAAAATTTGGCCATGAGTTCATGGGCATGTTTCAAGCGTGACACTAATCCTTTTCCCACAGTTTTATTGTCTAGATGTGAATGGTTACTCCTTCTAGACAAATGACATACACTATAGTTATGTGTAAACTTACAGCGCTTTATAAATAAAGGTTAATAATAATAATAATAATAATAATAATAATAATAATATAGTAAACTCCAACATATGCTTTAAATGCATTGAGAACATTCTTTTTGGTAGTTTGCCTCACCTCCCAAAAACTACATGTACAGTTGGCCCTCCATATTCGTGGATTTAAGCTTGAAAATATTCAAAATATATATATATAAATTCCTAGAATAGATCAAGGCTGAAATCTCCCTGGAAGCCAAGATGATCAAACTGAGGCTGTCATACTTTGGACATATCATGAAAAGGAATGACTCATTGGAAAAGCCAATAATGCTAGGAAAAGTGGTGGAGGGATAGAGGAAGAGAGGGAGGTTGCATGCTGGATGGATGGACTCTATTAAGGAGGTCACAGGTATACATTTACAGGACCTAAGCAGAGCAGGGGACAGAGAAAAGGCAGAATTACTCAACTCCTTCTTTGCCTCAGTCTTCTCAGAAAAGGAAAAGAGTGCTCAGCCTGAGGAAAATCAAGCAGAGAACACAACAGGAGAAATGCAGCACAGAATAAATAAAGAGGAAGTGCAGGAATGCTTGGTAAATCTAAATGTATTTAAGCCTCCAGGACCACATGGCCTACATCCAAGGGTATTAAAAGAACTTGCAAATTAAATCTCCGAGCCATTGACAATAACTTTTGAAGACTCCTAGAGAACAGGAGAAGTCCCCACAGACTGGAGGAGGGCAAACATCCCCATCTCCAAAAAGGGGGAAAAAGAGGATCCCAACAATTATCGCTCAGTCTGACATAAATTCCAGGAAAGCTTCTA
>NW_024802937.1:4412125-4524902 GCF_019175285.1 Sceloporus undulatus
GAGCAGATCATTAACAGAGAGTCTGAACACTAGAAAGCAATGCCATAATCACAAAAGTCAACATGGGTTTGTAGAAAACAAGTCATGCCAGACTAATCTGATTCCTCCTTTCTGATAAAATTACTAGCTTGTAGACAAAGGGAATGCTGTAGATGATAGCATATCTTGAGTTCTTGATATACTTACGGGTCCTCTGTTCATGTTAACACATGAGTGAAAAGGGAATGATTGCATTTCTTTCTTTCGTGGCAAGAAGGAACAACAGTTCCCATACTTGTTGTTGTTGTGAGCTTTTCATGGCGACCCCTAACTGGGGCAAGTTTTCTGTGGGTTTTCCTTCCGGGCTGCGGGACTGCCTTCTGGAACAATTTATTTCTAACGTTTTGCCTGCAACTGTGGCTGGCATCTTCAGAGGATGGATGGCATGGAGGTGGTGTGGGGTAATATTGTGTAACTTGTGTGACCTTGGCAAGTTTTCTCTGTGAGGGGTTGCCATTGCCATCCTCCTGAGCTGAGAGAGTGTGCTGTGGTCATTTCCTTTTATTTCTGTTCACGAGGCCACACCAAGGCTTTCTAGCCTTGCCAACAAGAAAACATACAAACCAGGAGAGGAATAGTCTTTTGTGGGTTTTTTCCAGGCCAGGAGGCCACGTCTAGAAGAGTTATTCCTGATGTTTTGCTAGCATCTGTGGCTGGCATCTCCAGAGAATGAAAATGAGAGGGAAAGTGACCCATGGAACCCAGTGTCACACTCTCTCAGCCTCAGAGGAAGCCATGGCAAACCCCCTCTCACAAATCTTGACAAAAAACTCCAGGATAGGGTTGCTTGAGGGTCGCCATACGTTGAAACAACTTGAAGTCCCACAACAGCAAAGTGTTTTGACTGTTGGACTATGACTCTGGAGACCGGGAGTACTATAAAAGTATGTGCCCATGAGAAACCATACTTCTCAGAGAATCATTGGGAATACTTGCCCATAGCAATATTCTCCAATGTTTCCTATATGCAATATGATTTCTCTATGGACAAGTATTCCCCATGTTTCCTTATTCTGATGACCCCTCTGGACAAAACTCCCCATGCTTCCTAGGGCCAAATACCCCCAATGCTTCCCTAGGGGCAAATATCCACCATGATTCCTAGGGCCAAATATCCCCCATGATTCCCAGGCCTCCCAATGATTCCCTAGGCAAATATCCCCCAATGATTCCCTAGGGGCAAATATCCCCAATGATCCCTAGGGCCAAATATCCCCAATGATTCCCTAGGGCCAAATCCCCCAATGATCCCTAGGGGCAAATATCCCCCAAATGCTGTCCCTAGGGGCAAATAGTCCCCCAATGATTCCCTAGGCCAATATCCCCCAATATGCCCTAGGGGCAAATATCCCCCAATGATCCCTAGGGCAACATCCCCCAACCCCTAGGGCAATATCCCCAATGATTCCTAGGGGCAAATACCCCCAATGATTCCCTAGGGGCAAATATCCCCCAATGCTCCCTAGGGGCAAATATCCCCATGATTCCCTAGGGCCAATATCCCCCAATGATTCCCAAGGGGCAAATATCCCCCAATGATTCCCAGGGGCAAATATCCCCAATGCCCTAGGGCAATATTCCCAAATTCCTAGGGCCAAATATCCCCCAATATTCCCTAGGGCCAAATATCCCCCATGATTCCTAGGCATATCCCCACTTCCTAGGGGCACATATCCCCCAATGTTTCCTTGGGGCAAATATCCCCCAAGATCCCTGTGGGGATCACTGTCTAGTTTTAGGAGGCCTTGGTGCAGGAGGGCCTCCAGCCACAAGGGGCAGATCTCCAGCCAATATCTTCTCTCAATAAGCCGGTTTTTCTGCCACTTCAGGCTTCGTGGGAGGAAAAGGGCCCCTTTTAAAGCCATTTCTGTCTCTGGAGGAGAAACAGGCCCCTCTCTTTCCTCTCGCCTTCCCCCCTTCCCCCCCTCAGTCTCTTCGTTGAACAAAAGGGCGGCCATGGAAGCGCCTCAGAGGAGCCAGGCCTCAGGCAAGTATACGGCCCCTTTTCGTTCTTCTGGCCTCTGCTTCCTCAAGGAGGGTGAGCCCAGACAGATGTCCTCCAGGCAAAGGAGGACAGAGGCATCCCCCTAAATGGAGGACAGGGCCCAAGAAAGCTGGGTATAAACCCATGCTTCTTAGCCATGCTCAAAAGGAGGACATTGCTGAATATCCCTGGGCAGAAGGTGGAAATGGAGGACGCGCCCTGGAAAAGGAGGACCAAGTCTGGTCACCCCAGCTATAAATCCATGCTCTTCCTGCTCAAAATGAGGACATGATTGAATGTCTCCTGGAAGGAAGGCTGAGATGGGGATGCGTCCTGGAAAAGGAGGACAAATGTCTGCCCCCCTCCCCCTGTAAATATATAAATTAATATTTCTTTAGCATGCTCAAAAGGAGGACATTGTTGAATTTCTCCTGGGCAGAAGGTGGGAATGAGACATGTTCTGGAAAAGGAGGACCAAGGTCCGACCTCCCTTGTATGATATAAACTCATGCTTGTTAGTCGTCTCAAAATGGAGGACATTTTTGTATTTCTCCGGGCAGAAGGTGGAAATAGAGGAGCGTCCTGGAAAAGGAGGAACCAATAGCATTAAACTCTTGCTTCTTAGCATGCTCAGAGGAGGATGTTTTGGCCCCCCCCAGATAATGCGGGTGGCCATGTCCTCCTCTCCCTGCCCCTTTGGCTGGCATCAGAGGAGGACAGAGAGACCGGCGCATGTTGTGCCTGAGCTGAAAGCAGGCCTGCTGTTCCTCCTCCCTCCCTTTTGGCATTAGTGGCAACTTGGCTTTTGAAAGTGCCGCCCTTTCCCTCCCCTCTCTTCAAAACTCTGGAGGAGGAGAGGAGGAGGAGGAGGAGGGTCAACTCCATTCCGCCACACCAGGCTTTCTCTCTCGAGTTCTGGGGTTGTAGTAGCTGCAACAACACACAGTTTATATATCATGCAATGTGTGTTGTTGGGTCATCGTGCAGCTCTGTGTGTTGTGTGTGTATGTATAAATGTGTTGTGGGTCACAGGCAATTGCGTGTACGTGTGGGTGTTGCTGTTGTGTTGTTGTGGGTCATCATGCAGCTCTAGATAGAGATAGATAACACACACACATACAGTAGGATCTCGATTATCCAACATAAACGGGCGGGCTGGATAGTTGGATGCCAAAAATGTTGGATAATCCGGAGGGGTCCAAAGAAAAGCCTTGAAATCACTATGAATTGCAAACGTATTGAATTTTATTGCGGTAGCAGTAAAAGTAAAGTGGCAGTAACGTTATAGGAATGACATTGTAATGTATAACAGTCCTCTAAAAAGGTGAAGAAATCACTGATCAACATTGTGATGTACAATATGTACTGTATAAAGTTCAGTCCCTAAAACTGTAAAGAAATCTGAGCAGCAACATGGATAATCCAGAATATTGGATAATCGAAGGTTGGATAATCGAGACTCTACGGTAGTATGTGTATAATATATAATATATATATAAAATATAGATAATATATATAATACACACACAGTATATATCATATATGTTGTATGTGGTGTATGTAATATATTTTATATATAAATGGGTCATCATGCAGTGATGGTGTGGGTCATCGTATAGCACAGCTGTGTGTGGTGTTGTGTGTATATAATGTATACTAAACTATTATATATAGTTGTGTTGGGTCATTGTGCAGCTGTATATAAGTGTTTTTGGGTCATCATGCAGCTGTGTGTGTGTGTGTGTGTGTGTGTGTAAATACATACATATATATAATATATATATATAATTATAGTGTTGTTGGGTCATCATGCAGCTATGTGTGTTTGGATTCAGCATCCACAGTTTGAACATGTTCAAAAAAAGCTTAAAAAATTTCAAATACAACCTTATAAGGGTCACCATTTTGCTATGTCATATTTATGCGACTTGAACATCCACGGATTTTGTTATCCAGGGGGACCTTGGAAACAAACCCACAGCGGATAACAAGCGCCCCGTGTATATATAATATATGTTGGTGTGTGTGTGTGTGGTGTGGTGTGTGGGTGTGTGTGTATACAATGCAAGCCCATTAGTTCTCATTTCATCATTTTCATTACAATAGCTAAATTCTCAAAACTCATTAATATATTTCAAAAGTATATCTCTTCAAGTTCCAAAATTAATTATTATTATTAGTATTATTATTATTATTATTATTTTATTAGCCCGCCTCTCCCTACGGATCGAGTTGGGTTTACAATAAAAGAAATAAAAATACATAGCACAATATAATAAGCAATACATACCTAACAGAATAAACCAGTAGGCAATCCTCACCCCTCCACCAACAACAAGATAATAAAAATCAAATACAAATGACATAGTTAAAATAATTAAATAATTATAAAGCATCTTAAAACCAGGGTATCCTCTGGAGCGCCTGGCAGAGGGTGGGAATCGGGGGCACTGCGCTCCATGGTTCCCGCTCCTACTTCCCCGGGAGGTTCCAGATGGGGCAGCTGGGGGACGTGTGCTCCGAAAGAGGGCTCTCACAACTGGGGTCCCTCAAGGAGCCATTTCTGTCTCCCATGCTATTTAACATTTACATGAAACCGCTGGAGAGAATCATCCGGAGACATGGGGCGCGGGGTTATCAGTACGCTGATGACACCCAAATAGCTCTCTATTCTCCGACTGATGCAGTGACTGAGGATGGCGTCTCTCCTCTCGTGGCCTGTCTGGAGTCGGTAATGGGCGGATGAGGGAAAAGCGACTCAGTCTGAATCCAGAGAAAACGGAGGTACTTGTGATAGGTTTCCCCTGGTCCAGAAGGGCGGTGGTTCCACCTGTCCTGAACGGGATCACGCTTCCTGGAAGGACTCCGTGCGCAGTCTGGGGTGCTTCTTGATTCGTCGCTTCACTTACAGCCAGGTGAATGCGACGGTCAAGAGCACCTGTTACAGCTTCGGCGTATTTCGCCAGCTGCGCCCATACCTGGCCCAGAGAGACTTGAAACGGTGGTACATGCTCTGGTGACCTCCGATTGGATTTCTGCAATGCACTCTACATGGGGCAACCTATACAACTCGGAAGCTACAGATGGACAGAATACGGCGGCCAGATGGTCATGGTACTTCCAGGGCCAGCCATATTACAACTATACTCAAAGATCTGCATTGGCTGCCCATCCGCTTCCGGGCACAGTACAAGGTGTTGTTGATAACCTATAAAGCCCTATATGGCTTGGGCCCAGGATACCTGAAGGACTGCCTCTCCCATACATTCCGCCCGGCACACTCGAACTTCTGGCAGCAACAACTGAGGGTCCCAGGGCTAGACTAACCTCCACAACGAGAGGTCATATTCCATCGTCGCCCAGCCCCTGGAATAGCTGCCCATAGAGCTCCGCTCGGCACCCTCCTGGCCCAGTTTAAGAAGAAGCTAAAAACCTTCTTATTCAATCTGCATTTCCCGAATAAAGCTCCAATGGGTCTTCCCTCCCCGACGACAATTGGTGATTGGCTGATGGTGTTTTTAATATTGTTTTTAAATGAATGTAGTGTATTTTTTTATGGTGTTTTTGTATTGTTAATGTTGTTCACCGCCCTGATCGATGGAAGGGCGGTATACAAATAAAACTTTATTTTATTAAAAAACGGGCAAATGGAGTAAGACAACCAGGGCAAGAGGGGCTGTCATTTGATGGGAGGTCAATCGGGGTCAATAAATTGACTTCCCCAGTTTTCTTGACATTAAGAACCTTTATACTCCAAATTAAATATTGTTACCCTTGTCATTTTTATCCTTTAGATTTGAATAAAGATGCCTACACAACTCAAGTTTCTAATTTCTTTTTCTTAATGATTCAACCAAGAAGTTATTCTGTCCATCTCCTGCATGTCAAATAGTTTCATGGGCCAGCTCTAACGTTGGAGCCTCTTTTTTCTTCTATAGTTGGGCATCATGAGTCTGGCAGCTGACATTATGTACAACAAGAACAACACAACATATAAGAGAGGCTTTGGGGGGTTTGTTGCATGGCAATTTCCTAAATCTTTAAAGCAATGGTAGTGGAATAATTCAGGGTGACCCAAATTAAAATTGTTGAGATTTGGCTGTCAGAATTAAAAAACTCCGGTATAATGTCTGTTAAAAATCTTTTTAAGAACTCTGTTATATAGGGCCTTACTTTAAAAGCTTTGGTCCAAAACTAACTGCAAAAATAATCCAGTTTGAGACCGCTTTAACGCCCTGGCTCAGTGCTAGGGATAATGGGAATTGTCGCTTATTGGCAGCACCATAGCTCTCTCTGATAGAGAAAGCTAAAATGTTTCACAAAACTATAGTTCCAGAATTCCAGGCATTGATTATATTTTTTGTCTGTTTTTAATATGTTCTAATTTAATATTTTGTAAGCTTCCTTGACCCAGATACCCTAAAAGCACCAAATTCTGTCTTGATCTTGGAAACTAAGCAAGGCCAGCCCGGGGTTAGTACTTGGATGGGAAAAAGTGCTGTAGGCCAGTGGGTCTCAAACGATAGGGCAGGACCTCCAGGGGAGTCGTAAAAGTTGCTCAAAGGGGGCACAAGACTTGGAGGTTCTGATCCCTCCTCTCCCAAACTTATGTGTAAAATGTATAAATGCATTGGTTAAATATTGAATTTACTTAAATAAAACTGCTCTAATTGAATGATATGGTTTTCCTTGTTAAAGCCATGAATATATATGAGTGTGTAATGAAAGTACATAAACTAAATAAAATAGTTTTATTCAATACTACATCAAGTATGGGGGACATCCACATGTAGAGGTAAAGGGTAAAAGGTTTGAGAACCACTGCTGTAGGCTGTATCTCAGAGGAAGGAACTGGCAAAATACCTCTGAATATTACTTGACTAACAAAACCCTGTGAAATTCTTGGGGTTTGCCATAAGTTAACAAGCAGCCTGAAGGAATGTAACCCGCAAGCCTCATTGAGCCCCAAAGTTGAGGAAAAGGCTGGATATATGAATGAGTAAAGTTATGTGTGTTTACAGTTTACTTTATGAAGAGTACATTAAGATGGCTAAAAGTTAACTGTTTTCTGTTTTATGTAACTAAGCCATCCATTCTTTTATTATGCTTAACGACTGTGCCTTCAATAATTCTAAATGTCCTGTTTTTGTTACTGTTTTAAAACTTTCAGAGAGGCAGTTACAGTGAGCTGTAATACTTTGGCTAAGATCTGAAACAAGAAAGTGCATGTATTTTTTCATCCACTGTTTCACTTATATTCACTAACAGTACTTAACTTGGTGCACTTGTCATTGCAGGAATTCAACAATCGAGAGGAAGAATCTTAATAACTGTAATGTAAACTAAAAGAGAGACAAACAGGAACAGCTACAGAAACTCAAGTGGAAAATTTGATAACAGAAAGACAAAAGGATATTTCGGGAGGAAGCTGTGAAAGGTCCTAATGCGGCAGAACCAACTGCGGACTGCTTCAATGAAATGGGGTCCAAGTTGAAGGAATACATGATAAAGAAGTAAAAGGTAATACGGTAAATGTTGATCTGTGGCATTAAGAAATTATGTTAAGGACAGTGGAAAATTTAGAATATTAGTGAATTAATTGCCTTTGGAGTTGCACATATGAATTTTAGAAGGAAAAAAAATCTACAATGCCAACAGAGAAGTTATACTAGTTTGTTTAGTGTCTTTTGTTTGCAGTTTAATGTGGCTGAGCTGAATATATTTAAACACGTGTTTACCAAACAAATACAGTATGATTAGCCCCTCATCAGCTGACTTTTTGTGTCTTGTGTATTCAGCAAATGTGATGAGAACTAACAAGATGGCATCAATGGTGGTGTTGTATAAAATGAATGTGATTGATCTTTTTTTGAATTTAGTCACGTAAGTAGAACTTTAAGTTTTAAGATGTCTTGGAGTGTTTCAACATTGTGGTAATAGAAAAACCTTTCCTCATTTATCTGAATAACCTGGTGTGGTTGCTGAAATTTGGAAAACAAGCTCTTGAGTAGATTGAATATTTTATATAATGAGGGTGTTTCT
Organism: Sceloporus undulatus; assembly: GCF_019175285.1. NCBI lineage: Eukaryota > Metazoa > Chordata > Lepidosauria > Squamata > Phrynosomatidae > Sceloporus > Sceloporus undulatus. The sequence goes on from NW_024802937.1 coordinate 4,420,191, forward strand.
AATCTAAAAAAATACTGGTGTAAAACATCTTTTCACTCTAGTGCTGGACACCTGCGGGCAGAACAGCAGAAATCGGGTGGAACATGAGAGGGATCTGCCTTCCCATCGCAGCTCCAAGTGTCCAGAAACTGCATCTGCAGCGGGGTATTTTGGGGGCAGGGTGTTACAAGGACTGCAAAACAGAGGAAAGAAGTTTGTTGTGTTGGGGCTGTGGTATCAGCATGACGTGGTATAGCCTAAATAGGCAAAAGTTGAAAAAAGTGTGTTCACATAAACTTTAGAGAAGATTGTTAATGCTTGGGATGCAGAGATGACAGCAAAACCACAGTAGATTGCTGTGATGTAGACCTTGATGTAGCCAATTCCACAAAAAGTTTAGCAGTTTAATTCAGAAGAAAGTTCCACTGTATTCGATTGAGTTTGCTCTCTAGTTGGTGTGTTTAGGATAACAGCCTCAGTCATTTCTCAATATTAAGAATTCACTCAGAAATGGAGTTGTGTGATAGGCACACAGTAGAAGCTATAGTTGCAGTACATTGTGTATGCTCAGAGAATTGCCATACATATTCAGAAATTCCAGTGATACTAACTGAAATATTGTGATGCAGTGGACAGGAATTACAACCAGTAGCACACTTGACCTAGTTGGCTTAACTATAGCAGGAACAGAAAGAACCAAATATAGAAACTTGGTGCAATAATGCTGCTGCCAGCTGCAGTAATCACTGTCGGCTAGGAATGTGTAGACAACAGCAGGTGAAGTTAGGTTCTAAGAGGCAAAACTGTGTGCAAGAGCTGTAGTACTACCTCAAGGAATAATTAAAGCTGCCCCTGGCTAACTTATGCTATGAGACAACATGGTGGACAGTTGTTTGATGGAATGACCCTAACACCTTAGGAGGAATCCTAGTATAAGATGGCAAGGACAAAATATGGGCCACTCTGGTTTGCTTCAGAAAGTATTGGAACTTAGATGTTCAAGAAAATGTTGGTGCATTCCATGGGATATAATTTAAGTTTATTATATTTATTAGGTTTAATCGGTACTAATTATAGTTTAGAAAGTAATTTTTATGCCCTTGGCTACGTTGTGTTCTTAGCTGACTTTTTTTTTTACCGTGGGTGGTATGTCATCAGCAGGGCACATGCTGAGGCATTGTCACCACAGAATTTAGCAATCTAAAGAGTGTATGTTTGTCATGGAGCCAATGACAGAATATGAATTTTCAATAATAACTGCTAATTACTTTTGTAGGCTCAAAATTCAAATTTCTAACTGAACAATAGAAACTTACAGGTGTCCTTTCAAAACACATTAGGATGATAAGACTAAATAACGATACTTAGGAATAAATCCCTTGAAATAAACGACTTGCTTTTGAATAAACCTAGTAATGATTGGCTGTAGGTGTTTCAGTTTAGTCTGCCATAAGACAGACTTTTCAGCCTCAACCTTGTTACTGGCTGTTCCACACAATGCTGGTGAAGTTAGATCCTGTATGATTACATCAAAGACATGCCTGAAGGATAGTAATTTTTTCAAAGGGTGTGGATCCTCCAGTAGAACCAGGTATGGTGATATTTAAGATACATAAATGCAGACGTGTTCTGGACTTTGTTTGTTTCTGAAGTCTATAAATAAGAATAAAAACTGACTCATGATTTTATTCAAATGTCAGCAAAATATATCTTATATGAGACGGTAATCAGAAACATAAGTGCCAAAAACTTACTTCTAATTGTTGTACTGTGTCTTTTGGTGTGGGTGTGTTTCTCTGAAACCCTTACTTTTACAGTACCGAAAAGACAACTTAGGCCTTTAATTTCTTCATACTTTTACTAGACCAGGGCTCAGAAAAACATGCTGTAAGAGTGAGCATGCTGTATTTGGTTCAGGCTGTATTGCCAAAATGCAAGTTTCATTTCTGTAGGAAGGTAGACACCATTTTCTTCTGTTTTTTTGGAATCGTTGCTGTGTGTAGATGAAAAGGAAGCCTGTTGAGGAAAAAAAGACAAGGATATTAAAACAACTATAAAAGTGATGCCTGAGGTGGAGCTACACATTATATTTACCTGAATGATAATGAGTAGGAAGATTTCAGAGCAGATTGAGAGAAAAGCGTGTTTAATAACATTCCTTTTTGTTACTTCTTCTCACCCAGCTATTTTTTTCCTGTATTCTGATCTCAGTGTTGTTGTTGACTTTGATATGATAGACCTCCAAGTCACCGCTGTCATCAACAGCCGTGCTCAGGTCTTGCAGACGGGGCTTCCTTGATGAGTCTATTCATCGGAAATGTGGTCATCCTCTTTTCCTACTGCCCCTACTTTACCAAGTATTATGGTCTTTTCTAATGAGAGGTGTCTTTCATGTATGTCCCAGTATGATAGTATCATTTTAGTCATCTTGGCTTTTAGGGAGGTTCAGGTTTGATTTGCTCTTGGGTGCATTCCATTTGGCTTTTTACCGTCCATAGTATCCATAGAACTATCTCTAGAACCATGTTTCAAATGAATTGTTTTCTTCCTTCAGCTTTTACATCCATATGATAAATACAATGGCAGGACAACCTAACTTAGTATTCAATTATATATCTTGAGACCTCAGGATCTTGCTAGTTCTTTCACAGTTGTCCTTCCTAGTCCAATCTTCTGATTTCTTGACCCCAGCTCCATTTGATTGTTGACTGAGCCAGGTATGGAAAACCTTGAGCTATCTCAGTGTCTTCCTTGTAAACTTCAAGGCTATGTAAAAATCTGTGGTCATTATTTTTGTATTCTTAAGTTCAAACTGCAACATGCCTTTGCATTATTTCCTTTTTTCCCAGTAATTGTTCTAAGTCTTGTTATATTCTGTTAGTAGTATGGAGTTATCTGCATATCTCAAATTGTGGTGTGTTCCTTCTGGCAGTTTTCATATCCTTCTTCCTCCAAGTTTAGTTTAGAATGGTAGTTTGTTGTAGTTTTACAGTAGTTCTATCCCGGTAAACAAGCTGCTCGGGTGCCACAAGAAACTACCATCCCAGAATTCCATAGCAATTGAGCCATGACAGTTAAAATGATTTCAAACTGGATTATTTCTGCAGTGCAGATGCAGCAAGAACAGCTGGACATGAACGGGACCTCCACTGAAGATGTCAAATCCCAGACAGGTCATATGGGGGGAAGTAGGCTTCCTGGCTCCAAACCCTCTTCACTTTATAGGAGAAAACCAGCACTTTTGAACTGAAAGTGAAATTATTGTATTACGTGTTTGAAACAGCTCCAGGGACTCAAAGATGAAACTGGACCCATTTCAGTGTGACTTTCAGTAACCTTCAGTGCCAGGATCCACAAATTTTGTCTAGTCCAGAAATAATATCTTGGCCATGAGAAGGAGGAGGTGGAAGATTGCATGCACACTATTTTCCCTTTTCGGTGAGAGTAGTCCGTGTGTGAAGAGATAGAACAGCTAGGGTGATGTTCAGTCCAGACTCTGGTGGCTCATATTCAACAAGCAGTAAATTTGCCTGTACGGATATCATATATAGTTAGTCCCTCGTATCCATGGATTCCTAAAACCACAGATTCAACCATCCATGGCTAAAATATTCAAAAAATATATACATTCCAAAAGCAAACCTGATTTCTGCTCCATTATTTAAATAAAGGGCACACTTTACACAGTAATGCATTTAGTGGGACTTGAGCATCCAGGGACTTAGGTGCCACGGAGGTCCTGGAACCAAACCCCAGGGGATATCAGGGGCCCACTGTATTCAGAGAAGCAAGATTTACACTTCAAAAGTTTTACATGTGGGTCTCCGGCTTCCCCCGGTGAAGGGCTTTGCTAGCAGTGATTTTTAAATCAGCTTTAATAATAATAATAATAGAGTAGGGATTTTTTTATTAATAAAATAGCTTTAGCCAATATAGCAGCGTGTATCTTTTCTGCAAAAACCCCCAAAACCCTAACTATGTGCCCCCTGGTAAACTGTTGAGTAAGCAAAAGTCTGGTCTGCCTGAAGCACTTAAGGAACTTCCACTTGTTCAAAACATGGTAGTATTAGCTGTGTAGAGCAGCGGTTTTCAAACTTTTTACCCTTGTGACCTCCTTTCCACACAGAGAGAGACACACCACGCTCATAAGTCTGAATAAAAATATTTGTTTGTTTGGTGTGCATATTTTCATCCACTCATTCATGAATATCATATTTTAAATATCTTATGGAAACAGTTCTCCTCTCCTCTCCCCCCCCCCCCAGGAAGAGCCCAAAGTTCCCCCTTGTCTTTCTCTTCCCTTCAAGACAGAAAAGGTTTGAGAAACAGGGAGGAGTAAGAATAATTAAGCTTTCAAGTCTCTCCCCCGCTCTTGAGCAACTCATTCCCCCCCACCTCCTGTTCTGCCCCACAGTTTGAGAACCACTAATGTAGAGTATATAACTCCTATATTGCAAAAGCTTCTGTGTCCAGTTTTTCTGTGTTATAGTAAAGATGTTGGTTTGGACATTTAGTCAAGAACAGCTTGGGTCTGGGACGTCTGGGCAATCATACATTGAAGTTTAGTGAGGAAAATGTGTAGGTACAATACTTTTTGTGATAAATTCAGTGTATGTAGCAAAGTTTCAGTGGTGGCTCCCCACTTTAGAAGTCTTTAATCCTGTATATATTTCATCTGATTACTGGAAAGCCATATCTACTTTATACTTAACATTTGGACGTAGCTAAAACTGAAAAATGTTCTTATTTTGGAATTTTAAAAAACTTAATTTGTTTAACTTTTTGAAAAAAACATATATTGGACATTGAAATATAACTGGTTTTATGACTATACTGTAACGGGCTCAGAACAAAATAAAAAAAAGCAAAATATACATTCTTAATTTAATTTTATTTTTTAGAATACATTCAGCAGCAAACTGTGGGCAACAATTTGTTGGCAGTGTTAATTTCTGCAATTTTATCTTTCTGCATATCTTATCCTTCATTATTTGTCAGTTAAACTGCTTTTTAATCTTATTTCTGTTTTATTTAGGCTACAGTTGAAGATCTCCAAATAAAAACAGAAAGGTGTAGGTAGTATCCATTATAAATATCTAGATTAGATGGAAATTAATGCTTTATAATTTTAAATGTCTTCACATGCAAATATGTGTACATGTATTATATGTATGTATATACTATACCATGTATGTATTAGCATACATCTTCATGTAAATGTATTCACACGCCATTAACAAGCGTAAGGTATATACAGTGGTAGGGCATCTGTGTCCTTCCACTGTTAGTGAACTACTAGCATGGGCCCTTGCCATTCTCCCTTTTGCCGGCGGCTTCAGCGTAAGCTGAAAGCTGCCTATAATGAACCCGTGTATGGCGCAGGCCACTGTACTATCATGATCAGGGTTCAGGTTGTATCAGACGATCATTTTTTTTGGGTTCCACTCTGGGAGAAAGGCGCATATAAATGAAGAAATAAAATAAAAATTATGATTGCTCAACAGTGCCAGGCTGAGCAGGGTTGAGGAGTCAGCAACTTCTGGAGGGAAACATCCTCAGTTTTTTGCTTGGTCATATTGTTCCAGCATAATTATACAAAGGTATTACTGCATGTGCTTTGTATGCATGTCCATTTGGCTCCTAAAAGGTTAGGAATTCTTAAGTAACCTGGTGCAAACTGCACGAAAACCTAAATAGGTGCAATTCCAACTTCATTCAGATTCTGAACTATTATTTAGGGTGTAGGGTGGAACGGAGCTTACCCAGCCAGCACTACATCAGGCTGAACAGACAGGCCAAAATAAAACTGCTTCAGTCACTTTGGAGGTATGCTATTTAGCTGTTGCATGCATCCTAAGAGGCCAGAAGCCGCACCAACGCCATTCTCCAGTCCTAAGGGCTAGAGTGCAGCTTGGCACAGCTTCTGGCCTCTTAGAAGCATGTTTCATTGAACAGCATACCTCCAAAGTGACCCGAAGCAGCTTTATTTTGGCTTGTCGTTCGGGCTCATCATTTCATGTCTCCTTAACTTGAAGAATAAACCAACTTTACACCCGGAGCAATGTATTTTTCTCACCAGTATGTAACTTATGGGAGCTCCCATGTAAGGCACATAGGGCAAAGGGCTTCAAGATCAGAGACTGTATGGTTTTCCAGACAGAGCCTGGTATTTCCCCCTGAAAACAAGAAATCTGTTTCGCCAATGACTGGATCTTCAGAGTACAAAATTTGTTCAAAATGAGTTCTCAGGAATATTTCTTGTCACACACACACACCCATCACTTACTCTAAAGCTGCAATGGTATTCAGGCTGTTTGTTTTAAATCTGATAAAATTCAGTTGAATGGTTTCTAAGAAAAATGCATAGATCAGTCCGTTTATAAAAAAAATACATCTGCTGTGCCCGTTCTTCCATATAGCCAATACCAAAATGTTTATCGTAACGTCAACTTGAATTATATTTCTAGTAATCCTTATATAACATTGCAACATAGTCTTGCTTGTTTTTGTGTCCAGTTAAAAAAGCTTCTATTCTTAGTTAGAACAGAGTTGGTGGGAATACTATTGATGATTTTCTGTTGTGTTTTATACATACCAAGATAAAGGTTTAATATATTTGCTGGAGCATCTAGAAGTACTGCATTGTAGATACAGTAGTCCTCTATAGGAGTCTTGTTTTCCCCAGCTCTTCCTGAATACCCAGGTTTAATATTTCAGCACTGATAACCGCCGACATGGCCCCTTATGCTACACCTGGTCAGCGTGAAGTAATAGTCCTAAATGCGGGTCAAGAGCAATTATTAGAAGACAGTTTTCATAGCCAAGACCCAGTCAACTTTGTTAAGTAGTACAAGACCCTCGTAATTATTTTCTCCTTTTGCTCTATTCTTAGCATGTCATGTGCACATAGCCAACCTGATCCTAATCGTGTCCCTGGTAGTAAATGCTCTTATGTTCATGAGAGGTATTTCCCAGTAAGTATGCTTAAGTTGCAGTGTGCAGCCTGACCTCAGCATATATTGAGGAAAACACTCCCTTGAGTTTAGTGAGTTTACTCCCAGGTAAGTATGAATGTGAGTCTCTTTTTATTTGATGCCTTATTGCTATTTGGCTTTAGAAAAAGTATTCAGCTGTCTTTTCTAGGTTCCATACCTAAAGTAATATCTAAAACCCAGAAATGTGCCTGGAAACTTTTATAACCTTTATCCCCCTAATTTATGGGTTTAAATCAAATGTGTCAATTCAGTTTAGTATTTATGGAGGATATTTAAGCTTCAGTCAGTAGTACACATTGACTATGAGCAAGTCCCTCTTGAAAACAGTGGATTTTTTTTTCTAGCAAGCATACACTAAGACAACCCTGTTGTGTAACATTCTCTCAGTTCAAGACCCGGTAAAGGGGGCATCTGCCTTATGTTTAAGCGGAAGATAATGAGGTTTTATAACCCAGTGAGTTCATAGATAAACTGGAAGACGAGCCTCAAAATTACAGCCATTCTGAAAGAAGACTGGATTAGGAACATACAGTACTTAATTTTATTGGATTTAGTATTGCTACTGCATTGTATCCTCCCATAGTTGCAGTTGTTATTATTAGAATTCTTTCTTTGCATTAATTAATTTATGCTAGATACAGGTATGGCAAGAAATCTTGAACTATTTGAGAGACAGCAGCAGTAGAAACAAGTAGCATGTAAAGATAATATTAACATAGAAAGTTCTGATCCCTCCTCTTCCCAAACTTTTATGTGTAAAATGTATACATGCATTGGGTTAAATATTGAATTTACTTAAATAAAACTGCTCTAATTTGAATGATATGGTTTTCTTGTTAAAGCATGAATATATATGAGTGTGTGAATGAAAGTACATAAACTAAATAAAATAGTTTTATTCATATACTACATCAAGTATGGGGGACATCCACATGTAGATGTAAAGGGTAAAAGGTTTGAGAACCACTGCTGTAGGCTGTATCTCAGAGGAAGGAACTGGCAAAATACCTCTGAATATTACTTGACTAACAAAACCCTGTGAAATTCTTGGGGTTGCCATAAGTTAACAAGCAGCCTGAAGGAATGTACCCGCAAGCCTCATTGAGTCCCAAAGTTGAGGAAAAGGCTGGATATATGAATGAGTAAAGTTATTGTGTGTTTACCAGTTTACTTTATGAAGAGTACATTAAGATGGCTAAAAGTTAACTGTTTTCTGTTTATGTAACTAAGCCATCCATTCTTTTATTAAGACTATGACTTAACGACTGTGCCTTCAATAATTCTAGCTGTCCATGTTTTGTTACTGTTTTAAAACTTTCAGAGAGGCAGTTACAGTGAGCTGTAATACTTTGGCTAAGATCTGAAACAAGAAAGTGCCTATGATATTTTTCATCCACTGTTTCACATTATATTTCACTATACAGTACTTTAACTTTGTGCACTTGTCATTGCAGGAATTCAACAATCTAGAGGAAGAATCTTAATAACTGTAATGTAAACCTAAAAGAGAGACAAACAGGAACAGCTACAGAAACTCAAGTGGAAAATTTGATACAGAAAGACAAAATGAGTATTTCTGGAGGAAGCTGTGAAAGTCCTAATGCTGCAGAACCAACTGCTGACTGCTTCAATGAAATGTGGTCCAAGTTGAAGGAATATCATGATAAAGAAGTAAAAGGTAATACTGTAAATGTTGATCTGGGCATTAAGAAATTATGTTAAGGACAGTGGAAAATTTATGAATAATTAGTGAATTAATTGCCTTTGGAGTTGCACATATGTAATTTTAGAAGGAAAAAAAATCTACAATGCCAACAGAGAAGTTATACTAGTTTGTTTAGTGTCTTTTGCAGTTTATGTGGCTGAGGCTGAATATATTTATAACACGTGTTTACCAAACAAATACAGTATGATTAGCCCCTCATCAGCTGACTTTTGTGTCTTGTGTATTCAGCAAATGTGATGAGAACATAACAAGATGGCATCATATGGTGCGTGTTGTATAAATGAATGTGATTTGATCTTGTTTGAATGCTTAGTCACGTAAGTAGAACTTTAAGTTTTAAGATGTCTTGGAGTGTTCAACATTGTGGTAATTAGAAAAACTCTTTTCTCATTTATCTGAATAACCTGGTGGTGTTGCTGAAATTTTGAAAACAAGCTCTTGAGTAGATTGAATATTTTATATAATGAGGGTGTTTCTAATCTAAAAAAATACTGGTGTAAAACATCTTTTCACTCTAGTGCTGGACACCTGCTGGCAGAACAGCAGAATCTGGTGGAACATGAGAGGGATCTTGCCTTCCCATCGCAGCTCCAAGTGTCCCAGAAATCTGCATCTGCAGCGGGGTATTTTGGGGGCAGGGTGTTACAAGGACTGCAGAACAGAGGAAAGAAGTTTTGTTGTGTTGGGGCTGTGGTATCAGCATGACGTGGTATGGCCTAAATAGGCAAAAGTTGAAAAAAGTGTGTTCTACATAAACTTTAGAGAAGATTGTTAATGCTTGGGATGCAGAGATGACAGCAAAACCACAGTAGATTGCTGTGATGTAGACCTTGATGTAGCCAATTCCACAGAAAAAGTTTATGCAGTTTAATTCAGAAGAAAGTTCCACTGTATTCGATTGAGTTTGCTCTCTAGTTGGTGTGTTTAGGATAACAGCCTCAGTCATTTCTCAATATTAAAGAATTCATCTCAGAAATGGAGTTGTGTGATAGGCACACAGTAGAAGCTATAGTTTGCAGTACATTGTGTATGCTCAGAGAATTGCCCAATACATATTCAGAAATTCCAGTGATACTAACTGAAATATTGTGATGCAGTGGACAGGAATTACAACCAGTAGCACACTTGACCTAGTTGGCTTAACTTATAGCAGGAACAGATACAGCCAAATATTAGAAACTTGGTGCAATTAATGCTGCTGCCAGCTGCAGTAATCACTGTCTGCTAGGAATGTTGTAGACAACAGCAGGTGAAGTTAGGTTCTAAGAGGCAAAACTGTGTGCAAGAGCATGTAGTACTACCTCAAGGAATAATTAAAGCTGCCCCTGGCTAACTTATGCTATGAGACAACATGGATGGACAGTTGTTTGATGGATATGACCCTAACACCTTAGGAGGAATCCTAGTATAAGATGGCAAGGACAAAATATGGGCACTCTGGCTTGCTTCAGAAGAGTATTAGAACTTAGATGTTCAAGAAAATGTTGTGCATTCCATGGGATATAAATTAAGTTTATTATATTTATTAGGTTTATCGGTACTAATTATAGTTTAGAAAGGTAATTTTTATGCCTCTTGGCTACGTTTGTTTCTTAGCTGACTTTTTTTTTTTACCGTGGGTGGTATGTCATCAGCAGGGCACATGCTGAGGCATTGTCACCACAGAATTTAGCAATCTAAAGAGTGTATGTTTGTCATGGAGCCAAATGACAGAAATATGAATTTTCAAATAATAAACTGCCTAATTATTTTTTGTAATGCTCAAAATTCAAATTTCTGAACTTTGAACAAATAGAAACTTACAGGTGTCCTTTCAAAACACATTAGGATGATAAGCCTAAATATACGATACTTAGGAATAAATCCCATTGAAATAAACGACTTGCTTTTGAATAAACCTAGTAATGATTGGCTGTAGGTGTGTCAGTTTAGTCTTGCCATAAGACAGACTTTTTCATGCCTCAACCTTTGTTACTGGCTGTTCCACACAATGCTTGGTGAAGTTAGATCCTGTATGATTACATCAAAGACATGCCTGAAGGATAGTTAATTTTTTCAAAAGGTGTGGATCCTCCAGTAGAACCAGGTATGGTGATATTTAAGATACATTAAATGCAGACTTGTCTGGACTTTGTTTGTTTCTGAAGTCTATAAATAAGAATTAAAACTGACTCATGAATTTTAATTCTAAATGTCAGCAAAATATATCTTATATGAGACTGTAATCAGAAACATAAGTGCCAAAAACTTACTTCTAATTGTTGTACTGTGTCTTTTGGTGTGGGTGTGTTTCTCTGAAACCCTTACTTTTTACAGTACCGAAAACGACAACTTAGGCCTTTTAATATCTTCATACTTTTACTAGACCATGGCTCAGAAAAACATGCTGTAAGAGTGAGCATGCTGTATTTGGTTCAGGCTGTATTGCCAAAATGCAAGTTTCATTTTCTGTATGAAGGTAGACACCATTTTCTTTCTGTTTTTTGGAATCATTGCTGTGTGTAGATGAAAAAGGAAGCCTGTTGAGGAAAAAAAAGACATAGGATATTAAAACAACTATAAAAGTGATGCCTGAGGTGGAGCTACACATTATATTTACCTGTAATGATAATGTAGTAGGAAGATTTTCAGAGCAGATTGAGAGAAAAGCGTGTTTAACATTCCTTTTGTTACTTCTTCACCCAGCTAGTTTTTTTCCTGTATTCTGATCTTCAGTGTTGTTGTTGACTTTGATTTATGAAGGCCCCATGCATGATAGACCTCCAAGTCACCCTGTCATCAACAGCCGTGCTCAGGTCTTGCAGACGGGGCTTCCTTGATTGAGTCTATTCATCTGAAATGTGGTCATCCTCTTTTCCTACTGCCCTCTACTTTACCAAGTATTATTGTCTTTTCTAATGAGAGGTGTCTTTTCATGATATGTCCCAAGTATGATAGTATCAGTTTAGTCATCTTGGCTTTTAGGGAGGGTTCAGGTTTGATTTGCTCTTGGGTGCATTCATTTGGCTTTTTACCAGTCCATAGTATCCATAGAACTATTCTCTAGCACCATGTTTCAAATGAATTGATTTTCTTTCCTTCAGCTTTTACATCCATACGTAGAAATACAATGGCATGGACAATCCTAACTTTAGTATTCAATTATATATCTTGAGACCTCAGGATCTTGTCTAGTTCTTTCACAGTTGTCCTTCCTAGTCCTAATCTTCTGATTTCTTGACCCCAGTCTCCATTTTGATTGTTGACTGAGCCAGGGTATGGAAAACCTTGAGCTATTTCAGTGTCTTCCTTGTCAACTTCAAAGCTATGTAAATAATCTGTGGTCATTATTTTTGTATTCTTAATGTTCAACTGCAAACCTGCCTTTGCATTTATTTCCTTTTTTCCCAGTAATTGTTCTAAGTCTTTGTTATATTCTGTTAGTAGTATGGAGTTATCTGCATATCTCAAATTGTTGGTGTTCCTTCTGGCAGTTTTCATATCCTTCTTCCTCCAAGTTTAGTTTAGAATGGTAGTTTGTTGTAGTTTTACAGTAGTTCTTATCCCGGTAAACAAGCTGCTCGGGTGCCACAAGAAACTACCATTCCCAGAATTCCATAGCATTGAGCCATGACAGTTAAAATGATGTCAAACTGGATTATTTCTGCAGTGCAGATGCAGCCAGACAGCTGGAACATGTAACGGGACCTCCACTGAAGATGTCAAATCCCAGACAGGCTCATATGTGGGGAAGTAGGCTTTCCTGGCTCCAAACCCTCTTCAACTTTATAGGAGAAAACCAGCACTTTGAACTGAAAGTGAAATTATTGTATTACTGTTTGAAACAGCTCCAGGGACTCAAAGATGAAACTTGGACCCATTTCAGTGTGACTTTTCAGTAACCTTCAGTGCCAGGAATCCACAAATTTTGTCTAGTCCAGAAATAATATCTTGGCCATGAGAAGGAGGAGGTGGAAGATTGCATGTCACACTATTTTCCCTTTTCGTGTAGAGTTAGTCCTGTTTGTGAATAAATAGACAGCAGTAGGGTGATGTCAGTCCAGACTCTGGTGGCTCATATTTCAACAAGCAGTAAATTTGCCTGTACTGGATATCATATATAGTTAGTCCTCTGTATCCATGGATTCCTTAACCACAGATTCAACCATCCATGGCTTAAAATATTCAAAAAAAATATACATTCCAAAAAGCAAACCTTGATTTCTCCATTTATTTTAAATAAAGGGCACACTTTTACACAGTAATGCATTTAGTGGGACTTGAGCATCCATGGACTTAGTGTCCACGGGAGGTCCTGGAACCAAACCCCAGGGGATATCAGGGGCCCACTGTACTTCAGAAAAGCAGATTTACACTTCAAAAGTTTTACATGTGGGTCCTCCTGCTTTCCCCCTGTGAAGGCTTTGCTAGCAGTGATTTTTAAATCAGCTTTAATAATAATAATAATAGGATTTATTTTATAAATAAATAGCTTTAGCCAATATAGCAGCTGTATCTTTTCTGCAAAAAACCCCAAAACCCTAACTATGTGCCCCCTGGTAAACTGTTGAGTAAGCTATTATAATGTCTTGTTTGTAGGGCTGCCCTTGAAGGCACTTAAGGAACTTCCACTTGTTCAAAACATGGTAGTATTAGCTGTGTAGAGCAGCGGTTTTCAAACTTTTTACCCTTGTGACCTCCTTTCCACACAGAGAGAGACACACACACGCTTCATATAGTCTATGAATAAAAATATTTTGTTTGTTTGGTGTGCATATTTTCATCCACTCATTCATGAATATTCATATTTTAATATCTTATAAGGAAACAGTTCTCCTTCTCCTCTCCCCCCCCCCCCCCCAGGAAGAGGCTCCAAGTTCCCCCCTTGTCTTTCTCTTCCCCTTCAAGACAGAAAAGGTTTGAGAAACAGGGGAGGAGGAAGAATAATTAAGGCTTTCAAGTCTCTCCCTCCGCTCTTGAGCAACTTTCATTCCACCCCCCACCCTCCTGTTCTGCCCCACAGTTTGAGAACCACTAATGTAGAGTATATAACTCCTATATTGCAAAAGCTTCTGTGTCTGCCAGTTTTTCTGTGTTATAGTAAAGATGTTGGTTTGGACATTTAAGTCAAGAACAGCTTGGGTCTGGGACTTCTGGGCAATCATACATTGAAGTTTAGTGAGGAAAATGTGTAGGTACAATACTTTTTGTGATAAAATTCAGATCTGTATGTAGCAAAGTTTTCAGTGGTGGCTCCCCACTTATAGAAGTCTTTAATCCTGTATACTAGTTCTATCTGATTACTGGAAAGCCATAATTCTACTTTATACTTAAACATTTGGACTGTAGCTAAAACTGAAAAATGTTCTTATTTTGGAATTTTAAAAATATCTTGTAGATTTGTTTAACTTTTTCGAAAAAAACATATATTGGACATTGAATTATTAACTGGTTTTGTGACTATACTGTTAACGGGCTCAAGAACTAAAATAACAGAAAAGCTAAATATACATTCTTAATTTTAATTTAATTTTATTTTTTAGAAATACATTCAGCAGCAAACCTGTGGGCAACAATTTGTTGGCAGTGTTAATTTCTGCATATTTTATCTTTCTGCATATCTTATCCTTCATTATTTTGTCAGTTAAACTGCTTTTTAATCCTTACTTTTCTGGTTTTATTTAGGCTTACAGTTGAAGATCTCCAAATTAAAAACAGAAAGGTGTAGGTAAGTATCCCATTATAAATATCTAGATTAGATGGAAATTAATGCATTTACTAATTTTTAAATGTCTTCAACATGCAAATATGTGTACATGTATTTATATGTATGTATATACATATATGCACATGTATGTATTAGCATACATCTTCATGTATATATGTATTCACACGCCATTAACTAAGCGTAAGGTATATACTAGTGGTAGGGCATCTGTTGTCTTCCACATGTTAGTGAACTACTAGCATGGGCCCTTGCCATTCTCCCTTTTGCCGGGCGGCTTCAGCGTAAGCTGAAAGCTGCCTATAATGAACCCGTGTATGGCGCAGGCTCACTGTACTATCATGATCAGGGTTCAGGTTGTATCAGACGATCATTTTTTGGGTTCCACTCTGGGAGAAAGGCAGCATATAAATGAAGTAAATAAAATAAAATAATTATTGATTGCTCAACAGTGCCCAGGCTGAGCAGGGTTGAGGAGTCAAGCAACTTCTGGAGGGAAACATATCCCTCAGTTTTGTGCTTTGGTCATATTTGTTCCAGCATAATTATACAAAGGTTATTTACTTGCATGTGCTTTGTATGCATGTCCATTTGGCTCCTAAAAGGTTAGGAATTCTTAAGTAACCTGGTGCAAACTGCACGAAAACCTAAATAGGTGCAATTTCCAACTTCATTTCAGATTCTGAAACTATATTATTTTAGGGTGTAGGGCTGGAACTGGAGCTTACCCAGCTCCAGCACTAACATCAGGCCTGAACAGACAGGCCAAAATAAAACTGCTTCAAGTCACTTTGGAGGTATGCTATTTAGCTGTTGCATGCATCCTAAGAGGCCAGAAGCCGCACCAACGCCATTCTCCAGTCCTAAGGGCTAGAGTGCAGCTTTGGCACAGCTTCTGGCCTCTTATGAAGCATGTTTCATTGAAACAGCATACCTCCAAAGTGACCCGAAGCAGCTTTATTTTGGCTTGTCTGTTCGGGCTCATCATTTTCAATGTCATCCTTAACTTGAAGAATAAACCAAACTTTACACCCTGAGCAGAATGTATTTTTCTCACCAGTATGTAACTTATGGGAGCTCCCACATGTAAGGCACATGAATGGGCATAAGGGCTTCAAGATCAGAGTACTGTATGGTTTTCCAGACAGAGCCTTGGTATTTCCCCCTGAAAACTAAGAAATCTGTTGTCGCCAATGACTGGATCTTTCAGAGTACAAAATTTGTTCAAAATGAGTTCTCAGGCAATATTTCTTGTCACACACACACACACCAGTCACTTACTCTAAAGCTGCAATGGTATTCAGGCTGTTTGTTATAAATCTGATAAAATTCAGTTGAAATGGTTTCTAAGAAAAAATGCATAGATTCAGTCCGTTTATAAAAAAAATACCATCTGCTGTGCCCGTTTCTTTCCATATATCAATTACCAAAAATGTTTATACTGTAACGTCAACTTGAAATTTAATATTTCTAGTAATCCTTATAATAACATTGCAACATAGTCTTGCTTGTTTTTGTGTCCAGGTTAAAAAAAGCTTCTATTCTTAGTTAGAACAGAGTTGGTGGGAATACTATTGATGATTTTCTGTTGTGTTTTTATACATACCAAGATAAAAGGTTTAATTATTATTTGCTGGAGTCATCCTAGAAGTACTGCATTGTAGATACAGTAGTCCTCTATAGGAGTTCTTGTTTTCCCCAGCTCTTCCTGAATACCTCAGGTTTAATATTTCAGCACTGATAACCAGCCAGACAATGGGCCCCTTATGCTACACCCTGGTTCAGCAGTGAAGGTAATAGTCCTATAAATGCAGGGTCAAGAGCAATTTATTAGAAGACAGTTTTCATAGCCAAAGACCCAGTCAACTTTGTTAAGTAGTATCAAGACCCTCGTAAATTATTTTCTCCTTTTGCTCTATTCTTAGCATGTCAGTGTGCACATAGCCAACTGATCCTAATCGTGTTTCCCTGGTAGTAAATGCTCTTATGTTCATTGAGAGGTATTTCCCAGTAAGTATGCTTAAGTTTGCAGTGTGCAGCCTGACCCTCAGCATATTATTGAGGAAAACACTCCCTTGAGTTTAGTGAGATTTACTCCCAGGTAAGTATGAATGTGAGATCTCTTTTTATTTGATGCATTTTCACTGCTATTTGGCTTTAGAAGAAAGTATTTCAGCTGTCTTTTTCTTAGGTTCCATACCTAAAGTAATATTCTAAAACCCAGAAATTTGCCTGGAAACTTTTTATAACCTTTATCTCCCTAATTTATGGGTGTTAAAAATCAAATGTGTCAATTCAGTTTAGTATTTATGGAGGATATTTAAGCTTCAGTCTAGTACACACTTGACTATGAGCAAGTCCCTCTTGAAAACAGTGGGATTTTTTTTTCTTAGCAAGCATACACATAAGACAACCCTGTTGTGTAACATTCTCTCAGTTCAAGACCCCGGTAAAGTGGGGCAGTATCTGCCCTTTATTTTTAAGCGAGAATGATAAATGATGGTTTTTATAACCCAGTGAGTTCATAGATAAACTGGAAGATCGAGCCTCAAAATTACAGCCATTTCTGAAAGAAGACTGGATTAGGACATACAGTACTTAATTTTATTTGGATTTAGTATTGCTACTGCATTGTTATCCTCCCATAGTTGCAGTTGTTATTATTAGAATTCTTTCTTGCATTAATTAATTTATGCTAGATACAGGTATTGGCAAGAAATCTTGAACTATTTGGAGGACAGCAGCAGTAGAAACATAAGTAGCATGTAAAAGAATAATATGTAACAGTAGAAAGATAAGTAGTATGTGGGATTTGTCAATTGCCCACTTTCTGTTATTGAAGTAAACCCATCATCACATTTAAACCTTTTTCCAAGCCTCAGGCAGCCCAGAACAGTCGCCATTGCATTTAGTTTGGCTCATGTTGTATTGTACAATTTTCAGTCTGCTCTGTAATGCCTGTCTTGCTTTGGATTCCTTGCTTCCTGTCAACCTTCACCACCCCTAGAACAGCATCAGTTCTGCTTTATTAAGGCCGGTTACAGACCGGCACTTTAGTGCGTGACGAGCACGCACTAGGGTTACAAAAGGGCGGTGCTTCCACACCACCCTTACCCTAGTGCGTGCTTGTCACGCACTAAACGGCAGCGGCCCTTCCATACGGCCGCCGCCGTGAGGACGTCACAGCCGCGCCGCCTCTAGACAGGGCGGCGCGGACGTGACGTCCTTGCTCTGCGCCAGGGCGCTTAGTGCGCCCTGAACATGGAGCAGGAAGGAGCTCCGTTTTGGAGCTCCTTCCTGGTTTAGTCCGCTGGGCGCAGCCGTCAGACGGCTGCGCCCAGCGGACTAAAAGAGAAAGGGGCCAAGCGGCCCCTTTCTCCTTCTCCCCGCCACCGCGGGGTGTCCTTGGGGCTTGAAGCCCCCGGGACACCCCTTTTCTGGCTGTGGGGAAGCGGCGTTTTGCTGCTTCCCCGCAGCCTGAAAAGCGGTGGATCGGGGCCTCAGCAGCTGCCATTCTGCACACTGAGGCCCCGATACACCGGGGAAAGGGGCGGGTGCAGACCGCCCCAAATGGGCGGTCTATAACCCGCCTAAGTCAGCAGGCCCATGCACAGTTATCTGAGAATAAGATCAACGGAACACAGTGGAACTTAACCTCTGTGTAAACATATATAGGGGTGCATTGTAGACTTAGCTGCTACAATGGCAATCCTAAGGTGACCCTATCATGGGGTTTTCTTGGCAAAATGTATTCAGAGGAGGTTTGCCATTGTCTTTCCTTGGTCTGAGAGAGTATGACTTGCCCAGGGTCACCCAGTGGGTTTCAAATTTAAATCACATGAAAACCCTTTCTAGTGCAAAGCCTTCCTTGACAGACATGCATCAGAGAACATATTTTTTTGTGGTGTTCTGTGCTATCATTTCACTTTTTCCAACTCCAAAAGAATTACTGATTCTGTTTATCAAATTCATGTTTTACAATGAAAGCTGCCCAAGCTGTAACCATGTAACTAATGTACGTATACTGTATTGTATTAGAGATGACACATTTTATTTATTAGTAACTGTAGTAATCTATTTCCAGGGGGACAGAAATTTGACACAGTGCTCAGAATAAGAACACATTGCTATTTGTTAATGTTGAACTAATATGGTTTCTGCTTAATGAAAATATGTCACAAGTCAAACTGTTTAGTAATGTATGTCTACTTGTACTTAGGGATGCTGAGAGGCTTGAAGAGTATTACACCAAAAACCAACAGCTTAGAGAGCATCAAAAAACACTGTACGACACAATTACGGTTTTAGAAGATCGGTAAGTGGAAATTAGCCTTTTCTGCTTGTAATATTTAGCCATCATTTTTTCTTTATTCTCAACCTATGATATTTAAGGGGATGCCAACTTGTGATATTGCAGGATCTTAATATGTTAAGCTGCTCACATTATTATGGTTTATTTATATAAGCACTGTAGAGTTACTACACAACATATATTAATACCTGGACAGATATTAATTCCTCTATTTCTATTATTCCTCTATTTCTGGCCAAGGCAGCTTATGGGCTGCTTGACAAGCCTATCTTTTTGGACTGCAGGTCTCAAAATCCCCCAGCCAATCACATTCTTTGTAAATAAAAAACAAACAAACATTTGGTCCCATTTCTCAGAGCTGTTTATGAGATGATATTCTCTACGCTCTAAAAATTGTTGGGGCTTTCCCACATTCTAGATTTTGGAGTACCATATATATTCATGTACAAGTCGACTTTGTCTATAAATCAAAGGACGATTTCATGGTCAAAATCCTGGATTTTGATATGACCCGTGGATATGTCGAGGGCAAAACTTTGGGGCTATACGAAAGATCCCTCCTTCTCCTTCTCTGGACCTCTCCCAGCTAATTCCCAGGTGCTGGAGGAGAGGTTTTAAATGGGGAGTTTTTTCCATAGGAATCCAGGTCTTGCAAAACGGACTGGAGAGATGGTTTTAAATGGGGAGTTTTTTCCATAGGAATCCAGGTTTTGCAAAACGGACTGGAGAGATGGTTTTAAATGGGGAGTTTTTCCATAGGAAGCAAGGTCTTGCAAAATGGACTGGAAGGGGAAGGAACTGGTGTTAAATGGAGATTGGGGCATCAGGCTTGCTTGCTTTAGGACCTTTCTAAGCACTCCTGGTTTATTGACCCTTATATAAGTCTACTCAGAATTTTAGGGTCAATTTAGGGTCATTTCTCGACTTATAGTCAAGTATATGCGGTAGTTAGAAAAATGGTTATATGTTTAGGTTTTAGTACGGAATTTTTAATAGGAACATATCAAGATTGTCTTCTGTTTGATCTCCCAGAGAATCCAAGGAAATGTAGAAATCAATTTCAAACTGTCACAAATACAAAGAGTAAAAACTCATGAAGATCCCATTCTGATAGTCATCTTGCCCTCTTGTAATCTTGTAATGTCCTGCCAGGACTGATTGAATCTCCCCCTGCATTTTCTTTCACATTGGTTGAGGCCATAGTATGTTTAATGTCGGAAAAGTTCTTTGTATTAGTTGTGGGAGGAGCTGTAGGATCCCCTGCATTATTTCCAGGTTTGGTTTGCCCTTTCCCAGCATGCTCTGCTGTAGCTAGAGGTTTTTAGTTTTGGAGCAGTCTTTGCTGTGAGCAGGCAGAGAGATGTCTTTTTGGTGGCAAACAGGCCCAGATAGCCGGAAAGGGCATTTCTTACACTTTAGCTATTTTAGTTACCAAGTACTCAGCCAAATTAGTTACCATCAGCAAGCGAATAAAGGAATTCAGGAGCTGAAAGACCCTGCATCAGCTCCATTGAGAGAGGAGAGCAAACCAACATCAGACCCAGAAAGATGACATCCGGAAGATTGCTGAAACTGTAAAGTATCTTTTATTTAGAGCTGGGGAGGAGAAAACTCTTTATTTTTGTCCTTTAAATTAAATTTCCCCCCCCTTTTGAACTTTACATTCAGCTTCAGAGCCTTTTTTGGGTAAAGAGTTTGATCTCACCAGGGTACCGGCGTTGCACACCCAAACCTGCCACATCTCAAAGGCTCTACTCATTTTGACTTTGTTTACTGTATACAAAACTGAGTTGGAAATAGCTCAGCATTTTTTTTTAATGGTGATTGACCCTGTATAGTACTATTTTGAGTTTTATAACAAGAAAGAAGCCTTGTGATTTGTGTTGGGCATCTTTTTGGCAAGGATATACAAGTAAATTCAGGGAGTGGTATGTAATCTTGAATGGAAAAAGTGCAGATAGATGTTCCAATATGTATTTTCTAACCTGATTGTAACAAACCACTTGTTCTTCAGAGTAAAGAAGATCTAATATTGGTGTGACCTACAAAGGAATTAAGTCCATTAAGACTTAAGCCTATCATAGGGTTTTCCTGGCAACATTTGTTCAGAAGACGTTTGCCATTGCCTTCCCCTGAGGCTGGAGAGCTTGTGCTTGGCCAGAGTCAGCTAATGGGTTTCATGACCTAGCTGGGAATCGAACTCTGGTCTCTAGAGAGGTAGTGTATCACTCAAACCACTATACCACACTGGCTCTATAATGAAACTTACTTCCTGGTAAAATTAACAAACCAGTGTTTTATTTATCTCATAAATGCTGTTTCGTACATCAATCTTTGTATTAACATTAATGCTGTTAAGTAACTTTAACTGTGGCGCGATACATACCTGCATTTTGTAGCGTGCCGGCAGCGATACTAGGATTAGAGAGCGTGCACCATTCAGAGGCTTTCTAACCCTAGTACGTACTCCGTACGTCAAAATGGTGGCGCCCTGTACAGATGGGTGCTGCCATTTTGACGTGACAGACGCTTAGCGTCCACACGTCCTGGCGCCTTTGTGACACTGCAAGTGCGCCATTGGTGCATTGCGGCGCCACAAGAAGATTTTTGCGGGTTCTTTTTGTTCCGCGATGGAGCTGCGTGGTTTGTCTGCTGCAGCTCCCTCGCAGAGCAAACCAGGGCGATAGGAGACTGCCCTTTTTGGGCGGTCTGTATCCCACCTGCGTGTCTGACAACGTTGTCATTTTTGGATTATTGTATCTTGGCTTAATTAACAGGAATATTAATTAACATGTTGTTCCTTGACTCTTTTCTTTATAGTGTAAACAAATCAAGACCTCCCATTAGTTGCTTTGGCACAAGCCAGGATATTAAACCATGCTTTGAAACAATTGTTAATTAAATTTATGATGTTACTGCTGCTTGCATAAAGGAAGATTCTGATGAAAAGTCTCACTGCTACTATGAATGGCTTCAAGCTCTAGCGCTGCATGCAGAAGTCACCATTATTGTAAATGTCAGTTCTTCCCCTTAAACACAGCCAGCAGCTCCTTGTACAACACTCTAAATAATCTAGATTGTTTGGCCTTCTAAATTGTTTGCCCTACTATTGGCATAGTTCTGCAGCTGACCTTTTTATTCATGTCTTTAAAAGCTTTTAATAAAGGTTTTGCGGCCATTGTGGTGTAGTAGTTTGAGCATTGGACTATGACTCTGGAGAAAAAGGTTCAAATCCCCACTTGGCCATGGAAACCCACTGGGTGACCATGGACCAGTCACATTCTCTCACCTTCAGGGTAAGGCAAAGGCAAACCCCCTGTGAACGAATCTTGCCAAGAAACCCCTGTGATAGATTTGCGTTAGGGTTACCATACATTGGAAATGATTTGAAAGCACACAACATCAAGAGGTTTGGAAGATTTTTTAAAAAGTCTTAAATGGAAGGTAAACAAGAGTTGGATGTTTCTCACTTGTTTTTTATGTATGGAATTGTGTTTTTGCTGCAGTAGAGTATAAGGAATTATGCTACTTGTAAATGCTTTACTTTACATTAGTTCCATCACAAGAGGAAATTATTAGAGAACATATCTCAATAAAAGAGGATTTATACTAGATAAAGCAATGATTGGATTTACAAATAAGCCTTTTCAAATGGTACCCTCCTATAAATTCTTCAGGTGATCAGGCAAGAAGGAATAAGGATATACATGAGAAGGACTGTTTCATTTCCACAGAACATTGAGTGGATTTTTTCACCAAGTAATCAAAAACTGAAATTATCCCAGAACCATGTATTACTAACTATAATTATTGCAGTTACCATTTATAGAACAATCCTACGGTATGTACAATGAGTTGGAGGTACATCTCATAATACTTATTTTATTATAAGTACACTTAGGAAAACCGTCTTAATATGTTTAGTTCACTTTATTAAATATATCAGCTTGTCCAAAGTCTATGTGTGGATTTAGCTAGAACTTTTAAAATGTATTATCCTGATCTAACAACAGATAGAAAATCCATTTTCTAATTTGTATAGGTTAAGAGCAGGATTATGTGATCGTTGTGCAGTAACTGAAGAGCATATGAAGAAGAAGCAGCAGGAATTTGAAAATATCCGACAACAGAACCTTAAGCTCATTACTGAACTGAGTGAGTTCTCTGCTATAAACATTACATTATTTCTCACATTTTTGTCTTTGCTTTGTTGCTATTATATCTATGAAGTTACTGATGGACCATTAATTCTCTAAAGGAAACAGATGACAGTCTTATACCTGCTTACACGACATTTTGTGCAACATAATGGGCTTTATTTTGTATGGGCATTTATAAAAATGTGCTGTTAATCTCTTATATTTTAAACTGATAAAACACTTCTCAGTTTCAGAATTGTTCATATTATAACAATGTTTATTTGTTTGAAATGCCAAGGACTGCCAAAATCAGATATAATTAAACTGTAGTTCAAGAGTTTTTCCTTGGACTTGACTTTATCAATAGATATTGCTTGCATTCAGAGGTTTCAGGTACCAAGCCAAGCTATTATTTGCCAAGTCATACTGTGACTTAGTATGACATCCACCACATAAACCCATCCATCAAATTAGGATATCAGACCATGGTTTAAAGATGATTATATATGACAGTGTGTGGTCTGTCATCGTCTGAATTCTGACATTGTAGCCATTGTGCCACCTGAAGAGGCAGTATGTGCCCTAGAGACCAGCGTGCACTTATAAAGTTAGTTCTGAGCAGATGGAAAGATCAGTGCGATCAACACATTTTTTATGTTGTCGAGCCATTTTTATTCTCTCTGTAAAGAAATATTCTCACATAACGCAAAAATAAATTAGTTTTATTTATTAGTGAATTTACAGTTGGATCAATTCAACTTATAAGTGACTGATTAGACTGCTTTGTTTAGAATGAAAACAAAACAGATTGAAGTGCAAGTTCATGCATGTCTCTGACACTTTTTATCTGATAAACTATGGTGTATATAAGTTGTGTGGTTTTTTTTTCCTTTTGGATTTTTTTTATCACATATTACAGTGAATGAAAGGAACAATTTACAGGATGAAAATAAAAAGATTTCTGAACAGCTTCAGAAGATGCAGCAAAAGATAGAGTGAGTACAGGGGTTTCTCCCTCTGTTTTTTGTGTGTGCTAAAATAGATAGACTAATTTTCTTGAGAGGAAAGAGAATTCCCATGGGGTAATGCTAAGATATGAATTCAGGAGAACCTCCATATCCCAGCACTTTCCAAAAAACAGAAAACACATCAAATATAAGAAAATCCCCGACCTCCCACCCAAGCCCCCCTAAAAAAATCTTTGTTGGCATTGAATTCACTCTCAAAATGGTGGTAGAAAGTGACACTTGGAAGCAAAACAGACAGCTCAAAAAGGGCAGATTGGGGCCGCCCCAGTCCCCCATACACGCAGCCCCAATCCGCCCCACCACCACAGTTCCAAAGCAGCTTCTGAAAAGGAGTGGGTATTTTCCCACTCCTTTTCAGGAAAGCTTTTCCAACTTGGCTTGAGGGCAGCTTCTGCGTGGCTTGGGGACATGTGTCATGTAATCGCCAGACCACCAAGCCATACGGAAGCCAGCTATTTTCACTTGTCTGTTTCAGGCCATAGTTTCTTCCATTTGCCACTTTTAGAGGTACTCTGAAAAGACTCAGGTATTTTGGCTTTGGGCAGGGATTGGTTCTGGGGGGAAATTGGACCCTTTCCCCTGAAGAGTTACCCACCCCATGCATCTTTTGGAGGACCAAACAGTGGCTGTGAGGGAAGGCAGGCAAAATTGCTATTGTTGAAAGAAGGCAACAAACAGCTCCAAACAGCTTATTTCTCCAATAACTGACTTCTGGGGTGTGTACTTGAAACCAAAAATTCTGAGAAAGTTAGCTGAGAAATTGCACCACATGGAACATCCTGGCTCTGAAGACAAACCCAGAAGCCAAGAAATAGGTTCTTCAGACACAACAGGAAGGATGGTGACTTTGTCTGCCTTCTCTTGCAACTACTGACCTTCTTCCTGATGCCTAATAGACTAAGCATCAGGAAGATTGCAGCCACTGTATTTTTTTATAAACCTTCCCTGAATACAGTATGTGTCTGTATATGATGTGCCTTCAAGCTGTGTACCAGCTTATGGCAACCTGGTGAACTTCATTGGATTTTCTTAGTCAAGGAATACAGTACTCGGAGGTGGTTTTGCCAGCTTCATCCTCTGAAATATAACCTACCACGCCTGGTATTCATTGGGAGTCTCTCATGCAAGTATTAACAAGACATTACCCTGCTTAACTTCCAAGATCAGACAAGATCATCTTTAGGGTATTTAGGCCTTCCCTAAACTTACAGGACCAAAAGGATATTGTGGAAAGTGGGAGGAATAGTTACAGAACTTAAATTTCTTATTAGTTTTGTCTGTTTTTCTTAGAGAAGAAGAGCAATATATGGAAGGTTGTATTCCAGGTTCACCTGCTCAGTCCCTTTCACTTTCAATGGTTAATCGAATGCGCCGAAAACGAGAGAGTAGGCATGTCCGATACACAGAACAAAAGTGTACAGAACAAACTGGAAAACTTCATGGTATAGTCTTTTAGAATCTTTCTTTCTCCTCTAAACTTGTCAGGAATATTTATGTCAAGAATGATAGAGTATCCCTTTAATAATATAATCATCTTAAAGGGATGAGGCCAAAAATGAATGTGTGCATTACTTAGTTGACTGTGTTATTTTTTAATTTTGTTTTTATTTCTTTTAGATTTATTTGTTTGTTTGTTTGTATTACTTGTTATAAAATTAAACAATTTTATAATAATGATGAGTAGGTAATTTGGTGGGCTTTTTAAAGTAGTACAACATTTTCTCCTTAAATTGTAATATCAGTGCCAAAAAACAAACCATGTTACATGTCTCTGTGTTAATAAAAAGCAGCGGCCAAGTTGTATTTTCAGGAGATTCACAATGAGTACTCCATATATTATATGAAACTATAAATTCAAAAATTCTTTCAGAATACAGATTTCTGTAGCTGTCTCATACCACCACCTAATGGACAAAACAAGGATTTCAATCCTGCCATATCCACATAGACATAACAAGTTACATGAGAATTTTAAAAAGAGCAACATAGAGCCAAAACACATTGCAGAAATAATCCAGTTTGAGACCAGTTTAACTGCCCTGGCTCAATGATAGCGAATTCTGGGAACTGTAGTTTTGTGAGACATTTAGCCTTCTCTGTCAGGGAGCTACAATTCCTAGGATTCTCTAGAACTCAGCCAGGGCAGTTAAAGTGGTCTCAACCTGCATTCTTTCTGCAGTGTGTTTTGACCCATAGATTTTATATTAGTATTTTAAAAAACTTCAGTCACTGTCTTATTGTGTGTAGTGGCAACATGTCTGCTGCTTGCCAAAATTATTAAGGTGTGAAATGTCACTTTATGGGAAAATAAGTTTTAAAAATTCAAATGCAAACCTATTTTGTATATGTACAACACCCTACACACATTTCTGCTATTTAGTGGAGAAAAATTAAGAACACTCACACACAACAGCTAAACTGTGGTATAAAGGACAGAGTTTTCATTGTCTTAGTTTTTAAAAATGCCTTTAAATATGGGATAGGATTTTGGAGAGGGTACTATAGGTGTGATCCAAACTGAGTGGCACAGCTAGAGCTATTAAATGTGGTTACTGTAGGCCTTAATGAGCTCTCTTTCTTCACTTTGGTGTTCCTCTTCTGGAGCTCCTTGTATAATAATAATAATAATAATAATAATAATAATAGGAGAGTCGTAAATACTTCCTATGTTTAGCCGTCCTGTTTCCCCCCATTCATGAAACAATGTTATTCGTTTTTCTTATTTATCATTTTTCTCATCCTTCCCAAAGATGCTTTGCTCTTACGGACAAGTTACTCCTCCTTGGAGGATGAGGAACCTATCCAGGAGGTGAACTAAGCAAGTGGACTGATGGCATATATGGGCTGTACATAGCAAATATAGTGAGCTGCACCCCCATCCATTGAAGGGTTGGCAGGGGAAAAGGAATTAAATTATGTTCTGATCCCCTTCCACAAATTCATTGGGGGGTTATATGATTTTGGTTGTCCTGTATTTTTAATTCTGCCTTGTAGTTTATCATTTCCATTGCTAAGAGTATAGTCATAGTGTTTTATGAATTTTATCAAAAGACCTGTTGCAAGTACGGTAAGCCTGGAAAGGCTATGATACAGAGTCTGGTTTTTCTTTTTTCTATTTTTATTGACCCCATTCAAAAGATAAAGATGCTAATATTGATGTACAGATTCACAGCAGTTTCTGGAAGGACTTACTAGGAAGACTTCATGGAAGAAATGGACATGTAATAATTGTCAGTTGTAAAGAAATGATAATCAAATGTCTCACCTAAAAAAGGAGGTGGAATGATATAAGCTGTAACTTGCTAAAATATTGATATGTTTTTATTAGCTTGTTACTTTGTATTTTCTTAAATCAATAAAAATCTGTTTACAAAAAAGTGAATGGTAAACTTTGCACATTTACCAAATTAACTGAGACACAGTGATCCAAAGCTTTCTCTGAATATCCTGCAGAGGGAGACTGGTTGGATTCCACACCTGTTGTATTTCAGCTGACTGGCAAATAACTTTTTGTATAGGTGAGCCAATTGATCTCACTTGTTTTTGTATAGTGGCTGCTGCATATTTTATTGACATGTTCTTAGACCATACTTTATTAATATTTTATTAATTTTATGTTTGAATTATATTTGTACTATTTAACTGTAAACAACTTTTAATCTCAGTCATGGAAAGAAGGCAGGCTATAAATTAAGAAAAAAGAAAATGAATAAATGAATTGTTCTTTGATAACTCATTTCAGCTTTGAACCAATACCTTTTATGTTCATACATAAGCATTACTGTCCACCGTTTTTTATAAGCATAAAGAATAGTCAGATTCCATCACAGCAGACAGGAATTTAGTGAATTCCTTGGGATGACAGCAATAGAATTATAGTGTCTAGATCAAGGAAGTAATAGTGCCATTCTATTTTGTTCTGGTTAGGCCCCACCTGAAATGTTGTGTCTAGTTCTGGGCACCACAATTTAAAAAGGATGTTGAGAAACTGGAGCGTGTCCAAAGGAGGGTGACTAAAATGGTGAAGGGTCTGGAGACCATGCCCTATGAGGAATGGCTTAGGGAGCTGGGGATGTTTAGCCTGGAGAAGAGAAGGTTAAGAGGTGATATGATATGTGTAAATTTACAGCGCTTTATAAATAAAGGTTAATAATAATAATAATAATATGATAGCCCTGTTTAAATACTTGAAGGGATGTCATATTGAGGAGGGTGGTAGCTAGTTTTCTGCTGCTCCAGAGACTAGGACCTAGAGCAATGGATGCAAGCTACAGGAAAATAGATTCCACCTCAACATTAGGAGGAACTTCCTGATAGTAAGGGCTGTTCGACAGTGGAACACACTCCCTCGGAGTGTAGTGGAGTCTCCTTCCTTAGAGGTCTTTAAACAGACGCTGGATGGCTATGTGTCGGGATGCTTTGATTGAGATTTCCTGCATGGCAGTGGATTGGACTGGATGGCCCTTGTGGTTTCTTCCAATTCTATGATTCTGTATATTTTAAAAGATTGTCATTTGCATTTAAATATTATAATACTGAGGTGCTGTATGTGATTCTGAAAACATTTTCTCTTTCTAGAGCTTGGGAAGATCCCACTGTCCTCCACTCAAAGACATGCTCATCATGGAGAAGAAATACTGGTAGCTGATACCTGTGCTCCACAGTTGTCCCCAGTATCAAGTAAATATAGTATGTTTTTGGCATCGTATATTTCAATTTAATATAGAGAAGGAATACATAAAATTGTGCTTAGATAGCTCTCTCTGGAGTGATATTTTCTGTTTGCATTTGTTGGCGAGAGATAAACAATAATTCAGTGCTTAATTATTTCTGTGGTGACAGGAGGAAACTGAAGCCATTACACTCAGCAATTCTTTTATATAAGTATTCTATTTGATAATGAACTCTTCAATTTTTTAAAGAAGTGTTACTGCTCTGTAATCGAGGAATTGATATTTTCCTACACAACTTTTCAGTTTTTCTTGTTACAGAAATATCTGTCATCTTTCATCAGATAGAATGAAGGAGATTATTCAAAGCAATTCATTACTCTTCTTTGGGTATTCGCTTCCAAATGCCTGACTAGCCTCCAGAAATACATGCAAGTAGCTCTAGTCCTTGATGACAGTACACATACCAAGATGATTACTATCCCCATTTTGGAAATCACACACACACACACAATTGAGTTAACCCCCTTCAGACTCAGTGATGCTTCTGTTTGGTAGCACAGCTGACAAGTGTAGCATTGTGGAAGGGGAAGTTAGGGCTTGTCCTACTTATTTCTGGATATTTCTTCCTGCATTGAACTCCAAAGAGAGCTATTGAGTTAAATGTGAACAGTATTGAACTAGAAATACATTAATATATTGAGTACATTTGGTGAACCATGGGACCACATGAGATTACAAAATCCAAATTCCAGGTGGTAATTTTGACCTTTAAAGCCATTTATAGCTTGGGAACCATTATATTTGAAGGACTGTCTCTACCCACAGATGTTTGGAGGACCTCCTCCAAGTGCACCTGCCAACTGAAGCAGAGATGGTAATGCTCCAGCTGTGGGTTGCTTTCCACAGGGAGGCTTGCTTGGTACCTGCTTGGTATCATGTTGGTATTGGATAAATATTTGTTTTCAGTCCTTTTAATCTGTTTTATCTTTCATGTGGTTGTTTTTGTTTTTATTGGAAATAAATTTGATGGCCACTGTTTGATCAGATGTGTTCTGTAGAGGATTGTGTGAATAGAAAGGTAAATATATAATATCTTGCTGTGTTTATCAGCAATTCAAATGTGTTTAATTTAATCTCATCTACTCTCTAACCTCCGCTGTAACACATTTGCACAAAACACCTCCCTGCCAATCCTCTTACTTAAAAATTACTTCTGTCTAATGATCTATTTTAATTAATGTTATTCATATCTTTCATTAGTCATTTATCCATCATCTCACCTGATCTAATGGTTTGAATCTGTTGTTACTCTGATACATGTAACTGATAATTGAAGCTTTTAGATTATGACTTTTTGATATATTATTATACATGTATTGCAATTTTAATAAAGTAGTTTAAAAAACAATTCACGTGCTCTCTTGAAAATATCAATTTTATGAACTGCTTTTAGATCTCTTTCACTATATAAAGTCTAGTAGCAAGAGTGGAATACATTTTATGACACATGGTGTGATTTGGCAATTTTTTTCCCATTGGTGCAGATGAAGAAGTGAAAGGAGAGTGTTCTGATAAAAAAGCACCTTTTAATTTGGCTACAGTTGTTGCAGAAACACTTGGGCTTGATGAAAATGTGAGTATTACTTTTATGATCTGTCACAAATTGACAATTAATTCTTTTAGGGGGAGAAATCCTTAATTCTGCTTATTATACCAAATGATTCAGCAAAGTAAAATATAATTTAAAAAAATACCACTGTTAATGACAGCAATGAAAGGAATTGACTATGAATAACAAATTGCATAATTGCTAGACTGTCTGAATCTTTGTGTCAGAAAATGTGTGTGTTTGTACGCACACACGCATGCATTGAAAAATTAATGTCCCCTTGGTAATATTTCATTGTTAGGGGGAATATAGTTTAAAATATCATGTCATACTTGTCTAGTAATCTTGTTTTAGGAAGATGAATGAGAAAGGCTTAGAAAGGCATAGTTCACTAGAAAACATATTGCTAAGAGTTGGGATGAACGTGTGGCCAGCCAGACTCAAAGAGTTTGTTTGGTTTTGGTTTTTTTCTAAACACTGCAACACATTTTTGTAGATGGACTATAATTTGCTTATTAATTGTCGTGATGTAGTTGAAATGGAATCCTTTGATTATAGGTTCCAATCATAATACAGTTTTTATTATTGCTACTGAGAGTGTAATCACATAAGCACACTGTTAACCAGTTAATGGCTGTGTTTACAAAAACAAATGTCTGTAGTCACTTTACTAGCTCCATGAACAACTAGTTATTCTGTATATTCCAATCAGCAACTGTGGTTTTAATGCAGATCCAATTCCACTATGTGATTGCTGAAGTTTTAACTTTTTAAAAAGGGCTCTGTGTACACAGGTCTGATTTGTTCCATTGGATCTGAGTGGGTGTTGCACTCTATTTTTTAAAATGTGCGTAGTGGGGACGACACAGTGTTTGAATTCTTTGTAAAATTATGCTGTTTTCCATAGGGGCCTCAGAAAAAAGCACAGGGAGATTCCAGAAAAAATCTGCTTCACAACTGTCCTAAAAACAGTGTTGACAACTTGGGGTGAGTTGTAGAATTTAAAAATTGAGAAGCCTTTCCATAAGT
This sequence comes from Sceloporus undulatus, assembly GCF_019175285.1. NCBI lineage: Eukaryota > Metazoa > Chordata > Lepidosauria > Squamata > Phrynosomatidae > Sceloporus > Sceloporus undulatus. The sequence goes on from NW_024802937.1 coordinate 4,451,385, forward strand.
TCCCTTGCTAAATGGGATGAGATTTAAGAGCAGGGGTCGGCAACCCCCAGCCCGCGGGCCGGATCCGGCCCAGCGAGGCGGTAGGACCGGCCCCAGCCCGGTCCTGCCGCCGTCAAGGCCGCCACTGCTTAGGCTAATGCGGGCGGCTGGCCACCAACCCACCTCCTCCTCCTCCTGGGCAGCGCTGCCCTCCTCCTCGTCCCCAGCGCTGCCCTCCTCCCCCTCCCCAGTGCTGCCCTCCACCTGGGCAGCACTGCCTTCCTCCTCCTTCCCAGCGCTGCCACCGCTGCCACCCACAGCGGGGCTAGGACAGAGGAGCTCATCCCCTTTGGCCAGCCAGCCATTGGCCAGCTGGCCAAAGGGGACGGGCTCATCTTTCTTTGCGCGCGCGCAGGCCCCACTTCCCCACCCACGCGCAGGGCTTCCCTAGGAGCCTTTGTGCAGAGGAGGAGGATAAGGAGGAGGTGAAAAGGTGAGTCATTTCAGGTCTACCTTGGGTTTTTTTTAATTAATTTTTAAAAATATAAAATACTTATTTTTGTTTTTTATTTCATTATTTTTATTATTGCTTTTTTATTTTACTTCATTATTTTTATTATTGCTTTTTTTATTTTACTTCATTATTTTTCATTATTGCTTTTTTATTTCATTATTTTTATTATTGCTTTTTATTTTATTACATTAATTTTATTATTAAATATATACACTCCTGCCTTGTTTTTTTTCATTATTTTTTATTATTACATATATGCAAGTGCATTTTCTGTGTATTTATGGTGCTTTGAATGCTAACAATCTGGCTTTCTTGGACAATTATAGTGATGATGATGATAGTGATAGCAGCAAGCCTCTGAGGCATACCCAATGTAAATTCTGTCTAGGAATAATGCCCAAATGTCCTCCATTTTGATCATGCCTAAGAAACATGCATTTACATTAACATTTTTTAAAAATCATCAAATTTTTTCGCATGTCCTCTATTTTTAAAAATGTGCCCTACATTTGAAAATGTTTTCCTATATTATTTTATTCCCTCCTCCCCCCCCCCCCCCCCCCCCCCCGTTATCTGGGGGACAGCAACCCAGCCCCTGGCTCAAAAAGGTTGCCTACCCCTGTTAATTTAAGAGCTATCAAGGATAGGACCTTCTCAGCCAAGATGCTGATCCTAGTTTTGTTTTTTTTTATTAACTTTTATTGAGTTTTAAAAAACATTACATCACAACATCACCACAAAACAACATTATATCCTAAAACACAAAAAACAAACTAAACATACACCAACAAACAAAAACAGAAAACACACATAAACCTCATTCTATCTTAACAGATACATAAATTGACTCCCTGAATTCCAACCAAGTCATATAAGACCAATATATATCGCCATTTCTATATTATTATTATAGGATAGGTTCAATTCTTCAAAGTTTGTAAATATTCCCATGTACATTTTACCAACTATCATCTGTTATATACTTTCCAAATTTCCTCTTCCTCTTAAAATTAAATTAAATATTTTCTCTATCATCCTTAACTTTATATTCACTGAAAAAGTTATAGAGTGGTTCCCATATCTTCTCGCCTTTTTCCCAATCTTGTCTTCTTAAATTATTGGTGAGTTTATCCATCTGCACCAATTCCAACAGTTTAGCCAACCATATCTCTACTGAGGGACAGTCTGCAGCCTTCCATTTACTTGCAAAGACAATTCTAGCACTCATGGTTGCGTAAAATAAAAATTTCCCATACTTCTTTTCTAACTCTTCATTTTCACATATAGTTAATAAATAAAATTTGGGATCCACCTGTATTTTAGCTTGGGTTATTCTCTTTATAACACCATGTATAGCTCTCCAGAATTTCTTGGCCCATTTACAATTCCACCAAATATGGTAGAATGTACCAACTTCATGGTCACATTTCCATCACTTGTTGGAGAGACCTTTATGTTAAATACCACCTAAATTGCATCTTAAAGAAATTATCCTTCAATTCATTACATAAGGTGTATTTCAGTCTGATTTTCCATAATTTTTCCCATTGATTAGGCAAATATTTTGCTTTATATCTTGGGACCATTTAACCATTTGTTCTTTAATCACCTCTTCCTCCAGGTCCCATTCCAGCAAACATTTATAAAATAAAGCAATTTTATGGGAATTTTTGAGGCTAGAATTTCTTCAAATTTAGGGTTCTCTGATTTAATACCTTTTAACTTATTGTCTATCAATTTTTTTTATTTCAGCTGTCGATAGAGCAACCATTCACAAGAGAGACCTTCTTTATGTAATTGTTCCAATGTTTTAAATAACACTTTTTTATCCGTCTCATTTTTATTTGACAGGTCAGCATATGTGACCCACCTATCTTCCATTATTTTTTCCCTTTTATGAAACGCTTCATGAATCAAAGTCCATTCCGGAAGTCCTGGACAAAACCTGGCTTTATATTTTAACCAAATAACCATCAGTGATTTCCTAACAAAATGATTTAGGAAGTTTTTGCATACTTTATGTTTTTCATAAAAAAGATAGCCATGCCAACCAAAATGTAAACCCACACTTTCTAAACTTAAAGTTCTTTTGTTCTTTAACAGAAACCAATCCATCAACCAATCTTGCCAAACCACCTCTATCCTTCGAGTCTTGCATCACTTTAAACCTTACCCTTGCGGTTTTTTTCCACTCCAAATAAATTTGGAGAATTCTTTGTGCCATAACTTAAAAGGTTTACTATACTTTAATGGGTATATTTTGAAAAAGAAACATAAACTTTGGCAAGATTTTCATTTTGATCACTGCGATCCTTCCAAGCCATGACAGGTGTAGTTTATCCAATTACCTTAAATCATTTTTAATTTCTCCCCAGACCTTTTCATAATTATTCTTAAACAAATCAACATTCTTAGCTGTTAACCAAATCCCTAAATATTTAATTTTTTGACATATTTGGAATCCCGATACTTCATTAATCACTTGTTTTTCCTCTTTTGTCACATTCATCGTTAAAACCGAAGTTTTACTACTATTTATTTTCAATCCTGAGGTTTCACAAAAACTTTCCAAAGTATTTAACAACAGTTAAATCATTAATGGTGTCTGATAGTATAATAAGCAAATCATCTGCGTATGCTTTCACCTTAAATTCTTGTTTTTGGAAGTTAAGTTCCTTTATTCCATTTTCATCTCTAATATTATTATTAAGAATTTCCATCACCATTAAGAATAGTAAAGGTGAAAGTGGGCATCCTTGCCTAGTACCATTTTGTATAGGGATTCTTTCTGATTTTTCTCCATTAATCAAAATCTGGGTTTCCTGTATATAGTAAATAGCTTTGATCCATTTAATAAAGTTTTCTCCTGCTTCTACTTTCTCCAGAACCTGAACTAAAAAAAGACCAATTTACTTTATCAAAAGCTTTTTCGAAATCTATAAAAATTAAAGCTACCAGTAGCGGTAGATCCTAGTTTTAAAATGCCCTCCACAGAGGAGATTGCTGGACATCAAACTCTTCATCAAGCAAATACTTTTTAAAAAATCACACTTCTTATTCTTTCTTTAGTTTTCTTTTCATGGCTTCTTAAGTAAGAACTGTAGTGCTGTTTATGATTCTTATTGTATTATAATTTGACTTTATTCTCTGTTTTAATGATTTTGTGCTTTATTTTGTTTTTAATTGGTTTTTGTATTTCATATATTTTAAGTTTAATTTGTCTAGAGGACTTACTGTTATGGGGCACTGTGTGAATCTTGTTATTAAATAAATAAATGCCATTAAAAGGCTCACATATGAATATATGTGTACATGTATAGAATGACTTATTTCAGTCTGGGTGCAAGTATTAACCTAATAAAATAATATAAAAAGCTTACACAGTAAAACATACATGAATTAAAGATGCACATATTCTCAAAGAAAATCATGAGTAGACACGGCAGACATATTCTGTGTCAGAAGCAAAATTAAGGATTCAGATCCTGTAGCAGAATGGTGGACAACTGTTTGGGGTTGGAAAGGATGCACTGTCCTTCTGCAGGATTCATGAGCACCACCACCCCTGTATTTTAAACACACCAAAAACAGGAGACAGATATTTTGTTTTATCCCAAATGGTAAATATTGCCCACAAAGACTCTTAGGCTGCTTCCTCTTTGCAGCCCCCATGATCACTTTGGAACAACTCTTCCTGTTTGGGGAAAAAGCCCTGTCTGAGCATTTAAAAAGGTGAGATTACAGTGAAACAGCTAGTGGCACCCTCCAAGAGTCTTTAGGGGTGCTGTTAGTCATTTAGGGGACAAAATAAAACATTTTTGCCTCCAAAACTAGGGAGGGAACACTTGGGATTTGCAAAAAAAAAATGTCCTGCAAGGCTTTCTCTAGGCAGTTCTTTTCCCACCACTACGATAGTATAGGATTTTTCAATCTGTTTATAAGTTATACTATACAAATACATATACATCATTAAACATGGTGTGTTATATGATGCAGATTATAATAAGGTTTTGGACTCATAATGAGGTTCTGGACCTTCATTGTTTTGTATACTTCCTGAACAAATATTTTGGTTTTCTGTGGGGTTTTTCTTTTGTTTTGTTTTTCTCTGTAATGCACATTTTAAAGTGTTTTTGACCAAACCTGATATTTACATTTAGGTTCACATCCCAAATAATTGTTGTGTAGGTTTAGGACTGATGAGCCAGCATCAGCTTTTTTAAAAAAAATTGCTGGGATATTCTCAGTGTGAAACGTTTTAAGGAATGTAGGTGCTGCCATTCAGATTTCTATTTCATATGAGTGAAATCATCAATACCAACCTGGGCAATGCCAGTGGAAATACAAGTCAAACCATGTTGATAGCATCTGCTAGAAGCTGAGCTATTCAAGGATCTTTGAATCGGTTATCAAATAGGCATGACCAGTAAAGATCTTGCTTTTAATTTGGACCTCAATTGGCCCACATCACACTTTTTTTCAAAATCATAGGTTTCTAAGGATAGTGTATGCCCTATGCTTATACAGGTATTGAAGTTCTGGTTGGAAAATTCAACACTTCTGAAGGTGTTCCACATTTAATCTCAGTTTAAACAATGATATATTATGCTGTATGTAACTTTTCTTAGTAGAGTTCACCTTTTTTTGGTAATATTTTCCACTGAGCAAAAGACAAGTTGTAAATTTTTCTGTGTGTTCAGATTTTCAGATCTACATGAAGATGCCTCTCCACCTATAGATTGGGATTCTAAAGTACCTTCTCCTGTTTTTGGAGCATCTGCCAGTACGAAGAACAACTTGAATACAAGTCTTTCCCCTTCTTTGCTAACAACAGGACGTAAGTCAAATCTGAAAATCAACCCAGTGAACAATTCTTCCCTTTTTAGATCTGAGAAAGTGAGATCAAAATCTGAAGATGTTGCTCTCATTGCACCACTTAATCTTGGGACTGAAATAACTTCAGTTATCAGTCAGGCTCCAACTAATAGGCAGGTGGTTCTGAAGCAGAATGCAGATGAGCACATAACCTGTGTGACCAACACACGTTTAGATAAAGATGAAAGAGTTAAGAGTGACTACCTTCCTGCATCACAAAAACTATTAGGAAGCAGATGTCCTAAAAGAAAGAAAGGTGGTGAGAGAAGCGGTCATGTGATTAGCTGTGAAAAAGAGAATGCCTCCCCCTCTCATGCAAACATTCCTCCTGCTGTCAATAGAGATAATACAAATGATAAGCCTTTAGATCTATCTAATCGCTTTTCTGGTTTTCGCTGTCAAGAAAAAACCCACATAAGTGCTGAGACCTGCAAAACCAAGCTGAAGCAGGCAACTCTCCATGATGTTTTCCAACCACAAGCAAAAGATTCTTCATCTAAAATCATCAATGGTAACTGCTTAACAAGCAAAGAATCACAAGAGGATCCCTGTATACAGGAAGCCATCCTGAAATCTCTCAGCAAAGCATCTCCAGGGAGAGAATGTGAAGTACAAATAAAAGATGAAATCACTGCCTTTTGTAAGCCACCGTTGCCAAGTGATGCCTTAGAATCAAACATCTCTGCAAATATGAAGGTAAGTTTGTGCTCAATAATTTTAGCAAGAATTAATAATCATCTGCACTTGCCAAGGAGGAATTTTCTTTCACTTCTTTGCCATGCTGAAATAGATTGTCCTATATAAGGATCACACAGTATTTGCAGGAGGTATTTTATTCTGTCTTATTTGAGTATCTAGAGTAGAGATCAGATTAAAATAATTAGTTAATGAAAAAGATGAACAAGTTATACAATGAAACCTTTGAAGATTAATGCAGAAGTTGCTTGCATTTTAATTGCATTGACAGGTAGCTGATGACGATGAACCAAAAAGCAAGAAAGTAAGGCCAGGACTTGGAATAGGTGAGCCAGCTTCGGTGCTTCAGCCAAATCCTTGCAGAATGACAAAAACTAAACAGTCCCAAAGTGAGCAAGGTATGTTTTTACTAATTAAATTTCTAAAAAAGTAAGAATGCTAGCTGTTTGTATTTCACCCCTTTATTGATGTTACCATCATCTAAATGTAGTTACTTATTATATTATTTCCTTTGGGCCCATATCTTAATTTTATTATTTCATATTCTTTATTAAAAACATCCCCTACCTAATGCAACTGAGGTCTGTATTATCCACTGCATACTATTCATATTGTTCTTTGTCCATATGAGTAGATGGTTAATTTTAGCCAGTTCCCCTATTTCAACTTACCTCTAGCTATATCTTTATGTTCACCTCACTAAAATTGGAAGACCATAAATAATGTATATACTCAGCTATGTCGACGTTGTTTATACATTGAAAGCAGGTTTCAGGACCAAAAATAGGGGTTTTGATATGCCCTGTGGATGTCAAGGGTAAAACATAGAGTCTCGGTACCCTTCCTCCCCTGCCACAGCCCAGCTGTCCCTTCGGGAGACAGTTGGTCTGGGGAGGAAGCTTGAGTGGCAAGCACTCACTCTGCCTCCTCCTTCGCAATCCAGAAGGCAGCCAAGCTAGAGGCTGAAGAGGGAAAGCAAGTGTTTGCCTCCCCAAGCCTCTCCCAAACTTGGTTGTCCGTTCGGAGGACAGCCAACCTGGGGACCAGGAGGGAAGGCAAGCATTTGCCCCCTCCCCAAGCGTCCCCCCAGTCCTGCTGTCCCTTTAGAGGACATCTGGACTGGGGACCAGGAGGGAAGGGATGTGTTTGCCCCCCAAGCCTCTCCCTAGCCCTACTGTCCCTTCAGAGGACACCCAGCTGGGGACCAGGAGGGAAGGCAAGCATTTGCTGCCCAAAACTCTCCAGCCCAGCTGTCCCTTCGGAGGACATCTGGGCTCAGGACGAGGTGGGAAGGCAAGTGTTTGCCTCCCAAGCTTCTCCCAGGCCTAGCTGTCCCTTCAAGAGACAGCTGAGCTGGGAAAGAAGCTCTAGGGCAAGCCTACTACTATACTGACCCATGTATAAGTTGGTGCAGGTTTTTTGAGTCAGGTTTTTTTTGCAAACAAATTTCAACTTATACATGAGTATATAAGGTGCTCTTTTAAAAGTAGCAGAAAATACTTGTTTATAGATAGTTATCTTAATTTGAATTACTGTTTTTCCAATGCAATTTAGCAGTGCATAGGGGAAAAGACCCACAAAAACAACCTTGGGAACTACATGCCCTAAGGCACATGTTGCTAACCACTCTCATATTTATTCATACATATTCTTTGTGTTGTATGCACTTGTTTTACTCATTCTCTTTTCCTTGAAGATAAAATACCCTTGGAAAGTGTGCAGTGGAGTATAGATCCAGGAGCTGACCTTTCCCAGTACAAAATGGATGTCACACTGATAGATGCAAAAGTAAGCTGTTTTCAGATATGAACTATTAAGTTGACAGAACATGTTGCACTGTATTATGGGTTTGCCTATTAATCTTGATTCAAAGTAATGCAGAATTATAACATTTCCTTTCCCAAGCTTTAGTTACTATAGTTTACTATACTATATAATGCTTTAGTGCCACCACATCACAGATTCTCTGCCTATACAAAAATAATGTTAGAGAAAAGGTACTCACAGTTTTTCATCTTTTAACTGAAAAAGTCACCCTGTGCATCTTTTTGAGCCTGTTTCACAGATATTATATTAGCTAAACTATAAGAGGCTTACTCAGGTTTTTTCTTTCATATATGTTGTGCTTGTATCGGTTGCCTTCATCCGAAGTATCATTTCATTTGTTAATATAAAACTGACTAAGTACCTGTACTACTGAAATGTATTTGATAGATTTTAGGATATTCAGAACATTGCTTCATAGCTTTGAAGAATTATTTGTTTTCATAGTGGGGGTTTGCCACTCTTAATGTACTATTCAAGTAAACTGCCCTTTTCACAAATAAAATCCAAGTAGGTTTTATCAATAGTATCAGCAGCAAGCTTTGCATATTTGCTAAAAATAATCTGGAAAGCTAGGCCTGTCATATAGGTGGAATTACTTTACAATGGTTGTAAACTACAGGTGACCAATAGAAGGTGGGAAACTTCAAACTTACTCTGCATCTATGAATTAACAAAAGGACACAGAAAGCTGTGGTAGACAATTGTGATCTTTATCTCAAGAAACTTTATTTCATATACTGAATTTATTAAACCAAAGATGGATAGGAATCATGTCCTGCTTTTCTGCTTCTCTCATATTTCAAGACTTAGCTTTAAAGTAATCTCATTTTGGGACAATCCAATAAATAAATAAAATATGGTAGAAATTCCTAAACTGCTTTTAAACCTTATTAAGAAAAGTCCAGTTCAGACATTTCTTTGGACAGTTATCTTCACCTGGAAATTATTTTCTCCCTTGGCCACTGTAATGTATCAGACATAAACCTTGTTCTCACAAAGATATATTTTTCAACCTTGGGAATTTTGGAAGGTGCCAAGGCTTTGATCTAAGAGCTTCTGCACTGTATAATTGACAAGCAATCATGGGAATATGTTTGTACAGCCCCTGAAGGGCTTGCAATCTTTGTAGAATGCTAAAAAGCTCAACAGTATAAGCATTTTTTTCTGATATAGGTACATTGGGCATCTTGTGTATAAGTTAAAATTACATACTGGGTTGCAGTATCATAAAATTTGTTTATCATAATTGTTTTGTAACTCTTTTGCCCAAAAGGAAGGTAGCCAAACAAGAAATGGAGCTGAGACCATGGATATTGACTATACGTTTGTTAGTGATAGTATTCTATTAAGAATGAAAAATCAAGAACAGAAAGAAGCAGACAGTCCACGTAAGTTTTTGTCTGATTGCTCAAATAATGAAGGTCTGTAACAAGCCAATAATAACACCTGTACAGATAAACTGAAAATGCATCAAGATGTCTTTACCAGTGCCTGTTATCAAAGCATAATTGGGTGATAGGAATATTTGAGCAGCCTAATAGCTGCCTAAGAGGATAAAAAGAACGACTTCACAAGCAACTGAGAGAATAAGGAGGGATAAAACACTGTTTTTTCCCTTAACTGTCATAGCAGCATCTTGTGGGGTGCTTTGTGAGAAACTAATGCTCTGTGTCTGAGAAGTATAAGTACCCCTCCTGGAACTGTAAATCCCGAGAGTCCATGGAATATTGTCAAGGTAGTTAAAGTGGAATCACAGTATTATAATTGTTATGATGTGAAAGGGCCCAGTGTGAAGTAGGAGGCTCAAGGCATCAAAATGCTTTTAGGGTTGACCTGAATTTAGGCCTTCCTCCTTTGTGGCCTTTGATGGGTTTACACTTTCTTAAGATGCAGAGGTGTTAAAGGCGCCTGCATTCATTGTTTAGATTGCCAGCTGAAAGTCAAAGTGTAGAGAGGGCTTTTTGTGCTTCGTTTGTGAAGATTAAGAATCTGACTAATGTCATGTACATTCTTAGTAATTTCCTAACTGGACTATGGTAATGGCAGCCAGCATGGTCTAGTGGTTTGACTGTTGAATTAAGGCTCTGGAGACCAGAGTTCACATTCCTGCTCTGCCATGGAAACTCACTGAGTGACTTTGGGAATGTCACACTCATTCACTCTCAGGAAGTCAATGACAAATGCTCTCTGAACAAATTTTACTGAGAAAACCCAGTAATAGATTTGCCTTTGGGTCACCACAATTTGCAAACAACTTGAAGGTACATAGTAACAACACTACTGTAATGATCAGCATGTGAGGTTATTCTTAAAATTTCTAACTACTCCAGAAATTTCCAACTACTCCAGAATATGTTAACTAGTTTTTTTCATCTGCCCTAAGCAGACAGGCAGGATGATAGCATGATCCAGGTCAGTCTCAAGGCCAATGCAGCAACAGGCAGGTATATAATAATAATAATAATAATAATAATAATAGTTGTTGTTGTTGTTGTTGTTGTTGTTATTTTCCTGCCTCTCCCAGATGGATTGAGACAGGATTACAACCCAGTAAAATACATACAGAACCACATCAATAAAATACAGTAAAAGATAATTACATTAAAACTAAGTCATCGTCATATAACAGTACAATACAATTTACATGCCTGCCCACCACCATGCAGAGGACCCTCTACTGCCACACTCCTGATTTTCTCACCATTGTTGCATCTGCTGAGAAGACCCCCATTGCAGCCCATAAGAACAGAAACGGGGTGCCTGGCTACACCCACATGACCAGGTACCCCCAACCAATGTCACAGAGGGGGTCTTCTCAGCAGACACAATGGTGGAGGCAGGTACAAGGCATGTGGGACCATCCAGTCTGTCAGCTATTGCCACGGAGTTTCTTTTCAGAAACTTAAGGCCCCATTGGGATCCACATCCAGTCTGACATTAACCTGGAGTTAATTAATGACCTGTGTCATCCAGACAGGATGACATGAGGCTAGGGGGAGCACTGGCCTTTTGGCCCATGTGTACAGAGGGTAGTCACATATAACTGATTCTTTATTACCTTCTCTGGTCACCAGTTTGTTTCTGGGTAGAATTTAAATTTTTGGTCCTGACTTACAAAAGCCTGCATCTGGTATACCTCAGTGATGCTTGCTACCCCTTGTGCTGCCCTGAGTATTGAGATTTCGGTGCGGTGGCAGTGAGAAAATTATTCAGGAACCACCACTATCATTGATTAGCAAGGCAGGGGCAAGTATTCCCCCTTTGTTTGATTAATGGTCATGTTACAAAGTGCTCCAAAACGGCACTCTGCCGGCGCCGGAGGTTGCTGCGTCCGGGAACCACAGCGGTCAAACCGCGTGATTCCCGGACACAACAAAAAGAAGCTACAAAAAGCGGCTTCTTTTTGCACCCCAGAAGTGACGCCGCAAGTGGCCAATGGCGCATTTTTGACGTCACTTCTTTTGTGGGATGTGTGGACGCTATGCATCCGCGATGTCAAGATGGCAGTGCCCGTGTAGAACGGGCACCGCCATTTTGTACGCATCGAGTGCGTACTAGGGTTAGGGGTGTCCAGAAAGGACGCCCCTTTCTAACCTTAGTACGTGCTCGGCATGTACTTTATGTCCATCCGGAACGGGCCTTAGTTACTTATGAAAGTTTGCATTTTAAATTCTTTTCAGGGGTGCTGATAACGTTAAATGATGACTGTGGATATTTATTTTTATTTTGCTGCTTTTTAAACAAAGACCACTGCACATGCTTCAAGTGGTAATTTGGCTGCCAGAACACTGAATGGAAGCAGCATGCCATCATGGGCTACATCCTCACTGTATAATAATCCAGTTTGACACCACCTTCACCACCATAGCTTAGTGCTATGGAATTCTGGAATTTGTAGTTTTGTGAGACATTTAGCCTTATGTATCAGAGAGCTCTGGTGCCACAGCAGACTACATTTCCCAGAATGCCATAGGACTGTGCTATGGCAGTTAAAGTGGTATCGAACTGCATTATATCTGCAGTACAGATGGAGCCACAGTGGAACATGGTTCCTATTGGGACATTTTTCCCAGGAAAGCCACCATATTTTTCTTGAGAATAGCCAGCTTCTGCTTGGGTTGGGTGGTAGTTTAAAAAAGAAAGGAAAAAAAATGACACTCCCCTGCCAACTCACATTTAAAGGTAAGATTAACTTTGTAGGAGTCCCTTCCCCATTCAACTACTGTAATATCTGAAGTTTATTCCTTCCCTGAAGCCGAAAAATGCTTCAGATCAGCAACGGTAATCAATGTGTGTTTACTAATCTTAGAGCTTTTTAGTGTAGCATCAGTACTTGGACTGTCTTTCCTGACATTCACATTTCCCCTTTTAAATAGTTATGTAAAAATTTTCCTTTTCACCAGGCTTCAAAGGCTGTGGAGGTGGTTGGCTTTACTTGCACTGCTGTTGCCTGTTAAGTCTGAGCTTTAAAACTGTGTTATTTATTATAAGTTGTAAATAATTTAACATGATATAATTTTATACATTTTTGTTTCATAATTTTTATTTTATATTCCATGGTTCCTTGAAGGCCCTTTGAGATCATGAGTAGGTAAATAAGTAAAATAAGTGTGGAGTATGTTTTATGTTAGGCCAGTGGGAGCTAGCTTGTTCATGTAACTGGTAAAGCTTCCTATTCACGGGTTGGCATGGAGGACCAATCCACTATGGTTAGCTTTTCCTCACATGCCAACTGAATCTGCAGAAGCCCACGTAATACACAGAAAGTTATGTAAAACTGAAATTAAAGTATCTACAGTATAGAATTAAACTGATTCCCTTTCCCCTCTTCCATGTAGCTTAGCAGTATATGAGAAAAGATCGTTTATGCTTATATTAAATTAAATACAAGGATGTTAGTAGATAAAGCCCTCTTCTTAAACAGTGACAGGAAACTGAAATGATAATTATTGTGGCTTAAACATTATATGTTTGAACTCACCAAAAATTGTTTATTGTGGGTTTTTCAGGCTATGTGGCCATGTTCTAGCAGAGTTTCTTCCTGACGTTTCGCCAGCATCTGTGGCTGGCATCACCAAAAACCCCTGAGAAACTATCCTGTGATCTTGTTCTTTCTCTTTGATAAGGATAATCCAAGTGATCATCCAACAATTCCATATGTTGATGGAAAAAGTAGAAGCATAACATGCCTCTTTTTATTCATTTTAAATTAAAAACACAGAAAAATAATTACAGTATGCCCTGATGGTGCAGTGGTTAAATGCCGGTACTGCAGCCACAATATTGTGAGTTCAATCCCAGGGCTCCAAGGTTGACTCAGCCTTCCATCCTTTCTATGGGCCTAAATAGACAGGCTGCTTCGGGTCACTTTGGAGGTATACTGTTTAAATGATGTATGTGTCCTAAGAGGCTGGAAGCCATGCCAAAGCCACGCTCCAGTCCTAAGGACTGATGTGCAGCTTTGGTGTTGCTTCTGGCCTCTTAAGATGCGTGTGTCATTTAAACAGCATACCTCAAAGTGACCCAAAGCAGCTTTATTTTGGCCTGTCTGTTTGGGCCCATAGTTTGGTAAAATGAGTACCCAGGTTGTTGGAGGCAATTAGCTAACATTTATAAACCGCTTAGAGAGTGCTGAGTTCACTATTAAGTGGTATAGAAATGTTATTGTTATTACTATTTAATAGCTTCTTATTTTCAGTAATTATCTTAATAATCATTACTACTTATGTTTCTAGGAAAAGAGAAAAAAGAGAATGCTAACTTATCTGAAATATTTGATCGGACATCATACGAAGAATATGAATCCTATTTAGAAGATGGCAAGCTTCCAGGATGTAATAATAAAGGATCTTTTGAGGAGGAAGAGGAAGAAAATAAAGAGATGTCAATAATCAAGAAAAACCTGCAGAGTATTTATTCATATATATATTATACAATGCACTGCCTGCTTGGGCTGAAGAGAAGTTAGAATGCATGTTAGAAAGGGGTCCTTTATCTTTTTCCTCCCCCACCCCAACAACCTGGATTGGGTATTCAAGAAAAACTATTTATTGTTTTCAAGAAGTGAGAAATCTATAGCTTGTCACAGCCAAGTTTCTTTAGTTAGGTTTATTGTGCTTTCTAACAGTATTTAAATGTTGTGGCATGTTATTTATGTATTTTAGGTCAAGGAGACAAACAAGATAAAACCAAACAGAAAGCTTTTGTGGAACCATATCTTAAAAGTGATGAAAGGTACTGCAAGATCTTTGTAAAAATTATCTTTTATACAATAAGGTTTCTACAGTATGAAAAATAGTTCATGTTTTTTTCTGTACAAGCAAAGAAATGACAAAATTGGAAGTATATCATTTAAAGGGGGGAAAAAAAGAAAATTCAGAAAGATTTAACTAATATAAACTGTGTGAAATACACAAAGCATAAGGATGATATACTTCACAGTTTTGCATGAGGAAGACAATCTTACTTCTTATTTTCCTTTTTAGAGCACATTCCCAAGCTATTTTCTTTATAAAAGTATAAACTTTATCACTTCAGTTTCAGTAGACAGATAAGATAAATCAATATTATTTGTTTGTTATAGTGCCCTTTCCTTTTTATGAAAAATTGTTTGGTCGCATTATAGTATTTCTTTGCTGAATTGTATTTATTGAGTTCTTTGCTATATTGCAATATGCATGTACAAAATCTGTTTCCAATTTTCAAGGAATAAGAAAAGTGAAAATCAAAGGAATGTGTTTATGACTGCTATGGACTACAGCGGGCCCTTGTTATACGCTGGGGTTTGGTTCCAAGATCCCCCGTGGATAACAAAATCCATGGATGCTCAAGTCCCATTAAATATAACGACATAGCAAAATGGTGTCCCTTATAAAAAAATGGAAAATCAAGGTTTGATATTTGAAATTTATACTTTTTTTGAACATTTTCAAACTGTGGATGCTTGAATCCGTATATAAAAAATCAGTGTATAAAAAGGGCCAACTGTATTATACCAACTAGAGTGAATCCACTGGGTAAATAGAACATAAATAAGTGCTGACTTATCAAACGTCTGTTGATTCAGTGGATCTGTTACTTGGAACTAAACAGAGGCTGGGGAGTGCTTTGATTGTATTATTCCTGCATGGCAGGGGGTTGGACTGGATAGCCCTTGTGGTTTCTTCCGACTCTATGATTCTATGATTAAGAACAAGATTTAACATGTACATGTTGCATTGACCTGGGATTCTATGCATAGCTGCTTCTGAGCCACTCCTTTTTCAGTAGGCCTTGTTCAAAAATTTGAAATGACCACTATTGAAATGCATGGAGATTAAGTACTAGCAATACTTACTGTGTTGCAATTATAACATGTCCTGCCTTTTCTCATTGGATAATTGTAGTCAGGTTTTTTTGAAGTCATTGAGATGTAGTGATAATTATATTCTCTTTTTCCATTAGTTCTATAATAGTGATGCATGTAAAGTGGTGAATAATCAGAAATATAGTAGCAGACTAACTGCCACTATGGTGAAATTATCTGGGTTTGGTTTAGTTTTATTTATAACTAATCACAAATGATATGCAAAATTATATAATTTGATGAATATTAAACCAACATATGGTAGTTCCCTTATACAAAAACAGTATTTAAAACACCAACTTTAGATCCTTGCAATTTCTGTGTCTTTCCAGAAGGAGTATGTTATTAGATTTTCCTCACATTGAGGTTGTGCGGAAGAAAGAAGAAAGGAGAAAATTACCAGGTCATACTTGTAAGGAATGTGAAATAGTAAGTAAACTATTTTCCTTGGTACTTTGGATCTTTAGTTTTCAGTAGAATAATGCATCCTACATTTCAGGTGTGAAGAAACATATCTTTAGTATGAGCCCAGGAAATGGTGCATAATCAAATTATGCTTTAAAACCTATCAGTCTACTAGCTCATCTATGAGGCCACATCTGCAGTACTGTCTCCGGTTCTGGTAACATATATTTAAGAAGCATGTAGACAACTGTAGCATGTATAGAGGCAGGTGATCAAATTGGTAGGTAGCCTGGAAAGAAAGCCATACATGGAGTGGGTAAAAAAACCTGGGTACACTTAGTCAGAAGAATAAAGAGATGGCATAGTGGTCTTGAACCACTGAAGGGCTGCTAAGCAGAAGGTACAGCAGAACAAATGTATGGAAATGTGATTTTAATCTTTTCACAAGAAAAGAGATTTTAGCTGAACCTTTCTATGATAGAAGCTGTTCATAAATGACATGGACTGCTTTGCAGTATTGTGAGCTACCTTTGTTGGAAGTGTTTTAAGCATAGGCTGGATGGCAATCTGACAGATGCTATAGTTGCATCCTTTCTTGGAGATCCTGGGTACGGTGAGGGGGATGTACCAAATGACCTCCAAAAGTACATCCAACTCTGAAATTCTATTGGTTCAATCCAGATGAATATAGGCTTAAGAGAAATACTGGAAACGACTCCACTTGCATTCTCACCCTTTCATCAGTCTCACTTAAAGACAGACTGCTTTGAGGATTGGAAGGCCCCATTGCATATTGTAAACTATGACAGAGAAGACTGAAATGCAAAGGAAAAAATCTACTTATGGGCAACCTTGAAAGGGGCAGCTATTGCACATAATGAATGCCTCCACCCCATTTACAGATAGTTCCTCCCTTCTCCCATCTGTTTCCTAGAGCACATGCTACATCACACTATAACCTATGGAGGAATTTTAAGCAGGCAGTGTGTCCAGGGAAGGAGTAGATGGAGAATACCTTTCATGAGCCCTCTCTCAGATATGGACCCAGTCCATTGGCTTTTTTTTTAAAGTCATGAATGCAAGTCCCGAGTTTTAAGATGTGGATTAATAGATTATACAAATTTGATTCCTGTAAATTCCCCTGAGCCATTTGAGGCACAGGAAATACATTTTTTCCAACAGGAAGTGGCCCGAAAATTGAAATGGCCTAGAAAGGGACCCAATAACAGTAAAATTGCCCATCCCCCATATCCCCTAGGATTGTAGGAAGGTGCAGCCCTATACAACATGACCCTCTAATACATATCAGTTTTTTATTCCAAGTAATAGTGACCATTCATTCTATTTCATTATTATGAGAATGATGGTTACAAATAACTTCACAATCTGCTTTTCAAATTTAAACAATGTTTCCATCTGAAGTTATTGGACTGCACCAAACACCTTGATACAAATTGTATCCAATTACATTGAAGGAGCACATGTGCAATACACTGCCATTTGAGGGAGCATGAGTATCTATACTACAGTGCACCCTTTTTTTACGCAGGGGATCTGCTCCGAACACCCCCCGCGCACTTAAAAAAATGTGTATGCTCGAGCCCCATTGAAAGTAATGGGGCTCGTGCATGTGGTGCCACGGGCATGCACCTCATTAATCTAAATGGAACGCACCGCACCATGCGCTCCCACGCAGCTTTCAACATCTGCTGAAAGCCTCGTATAGTGCGTACGCGTGTGACACGGGCGCACTGTATACAATAGTGTCTCTGACAATAAAAGTGTTAATATTTTAATTTTCTTTTTGAACCATTTTTTGAATCTGGTTTGTTCCATTTAAAACAAACACATCAATATGTTTTTCAAACAAAAAATTTTTTCAACAAAGTTAAAAGCTTTTTAGACTTTTCTGAATTACACACAGCTTTATAGCGTACTGTGAAACTCAGTTCTCTCTTCCCAAAATATGTGAAATCTAGAATGCCTGAATCATCATCATCATCAGAAAACAGGACAGAAAGCAGGTCTGTGTCTTGTGCCAAGAGTTGAGTGTAAACAATTTTAATTTCCTGTCTGTGCAGTGCTGGGCTTTTCCTCTCCAGGAACTTGGTTCTTGTTACATTTTGGCAAATTACTTATAGTAGTAACTATGAAATTGGAAACATTTGTTAGATGTTTTTCTATAGTAAAGAAATTGTAAGATTTAAAGACAGAGCTGTTAAACATTTATAGGCATGAACCTTTAGTATAAACAATCCAAGATGAATGTTTTCACAGAACTGTGTGGAATGTTTGCAGGAGCATTGGACCAAAATGATGGAATGAAGGACGAAGACTTATGAATCAGAGTAAAGCTAAAGCTTTAAAGGTTAAAAAAAGGTAAAGATATTCCCCACTGGCAAGGTTGTCAAGTTGTGTCCGACCATAGGGTTAATAAGCTTTATACTTGGATATATTTCCATGTGAGTACTTTTTTTACCTATAAAGCTTTAGCTTTACCCTGATTCATAAGTCTTCTGTCCCTTCTGTGATTAGTACTTGTGATTTTTCAATGCACTTTTAACAACATAAGGAAGTGTCCAAGGAGCACACAGAGATATATTACATTCACCATTATGAATACAGTTTTATTTAGGCTAAGGTCCCTTTCTTTTTTTAAGGGAATCACACAGATGTCTTTGGAAACACACAAGAAAGGTAGAAAAGGCGTGTGTCTCTTCCATTGTTTGTCTCACATATCAGAAGTAAATTGTGTCTGTATATAGAGATTCTGTTTAGCAATAAAGATTAATAGACATTGATATTTTAAGCTCCCATACCAAATCTTTTGGCATTGAATTCATGTAGGTTATGAATTTACCTGATTCAACTGTCAGGTGACTTGTTTTTGAAAAGTTGTGCCAGGAAGTATTTGTTTGGCTTTTGTTCCTGCCATATGCTCTTCTAGTAAAACTTGTTATGGCATGGTGGCTATTCATGTCATTTTTTAGTTCATGTTCTGTAACTTGTATGTGGGTTTTTTACCTGTTTCAAATATTATGAGAATATTTACTGGGAATAGAAACTAGTTTCTACATCCAGGTTAATATCTCTTCCTAGTTGAAAGACAGGATCAGTGTTTGATCTCACTGACACTACAGTGCCAAATACCAGAAACACATCTGCAC
This sequence comes from Sceloporus undulatus, assembly GCF_019175285.1. Lineage (NCBI taxonomy): Eukaryota > Metazoa > Chordata > Lepidosauria > Squamata > Phrynosomatidae > Sceloporus > Sceloporus undulatus. Next base: position 4,470,193 of record NW_024802937.1, read on the forward strand.
CAGTTGAGGCTACTGAGCATGTTCCACTGAGTAGCACCAAGCAGTTTGCTGCTACTAAGCACTCTTCATTGTGCAAGCATGGTTATCATCTTTGTATATTGAAAAATATGGTGCTATATTTTGGACTGGTACATGGTGCTATGTTTTGGTCTGGCAGGGTTTTAGTAGAATTCCATGTAGCCCTTGGGATCTCTTTTTTTATTAATTGTGTTACAGATTTTAGCTTCTTGTTTCTTCTTTCCTTTAGAAAGGGGTTGGAAACAGGATACTGGGAAGGTTTGTCTGGGAACAGTCCTCCCCCCTCTGATCCAAGCAGATAAAAAAAAAACCCAAACTAATAGCTAAGAAAAGACTTACAGCTGAATATGTGAATTGCTTTGATTGGAAAATGTAGTGTAGAAGGTAATATAAAAAATCTTCTATGTGGTGTTTTGTTTTAGTTTTGTGGTTCATTTTTTATACTCCCGTTGTCAAATGAAGAATTTACACATGTAAACAAGCCTTTAAAACTTTATTCTGTATAACTGTTGCCTTGAATTACATTGTTGTTCATTTTTTATACTAGAAGAATTTCCTCCCTTTTGATAATTACCATTTGATGTGATTTCTTAGTCACTTTTTTGATTCAGGATGTGTTTGGAATTTGCAAGGCTGTCAAGTTTCTAGTTAAATTGAAGCATGAATGTACCACTGAGATAGAGGCTTCTAAATGCATAAACACAGTGGTACTGTGTAAAGTCTGTATCACACAGTTCTGACAGGGACTCTGGCTTGAAGGACAACATATTATCCTACAAACATCAGCAATGAGGATTAAAATTCTTGCCTTGTTTAATTCACTCTGAAGCATCTATAGTGAGCCTTTGTGTGTGTATGCCTGTGTGTTTTGGGTGTTTTTCAAGTCAGTGAGGAGATACTGCACTTTATTTTCAGAATCTTAGGACTGTCAGGTTGCCAAACAAAACAAAAGTCAAGCTCATCTAAACTCGATGCCTTGAAAACTTTGCACTGGGACATTTTGAAGAGGGGTCTGAAAATATTTTAGGTATTAAATGAATTCAAATGTTAAATAAATAATCAGTGATTGATAATAAAAACTAAGGAATAGGCATTAGTTCTAAGGGGTGGTTTATATATTGGAATGCATAATGCAGGGCCAGTACAAGTGTAGAGATGAGGAGGTAGGATGGTGCTTGTAGGAGTACCCTTATTTTAAAATGTTAAATACAAGTCTGCCCTATGTGAACCTAAACTTCACTTTTAAAGTGATGTGATAACTTTATTACAGACGTAGACCAGCCTCTACAATTAGAAAACAAACAATAAAATGAATAGGTACAAATGTTTAGGAAAATTCCAATGTATGTGCAAACAGTGACAAAAACTCACTTCAGTAAGGAACCTAGTAGGGCCTGATACTTTTCATATAATTACTAAGAGAGTTTGACCAGCTGGTTCTTAGTAGAAAAGGCTTGGACATAAAATTTTGCCACCTTAACAATAATTTTATTAGCAGTTCCTGCTTTATTCAAATAAGTGCGATTCCAAATAAAAATACAAGAAACTTGTTGGATCACACCAAAAGCCAGAATTCTGTTCCCATATTAGCCAGCCGAAGGCTATGGGTTTCTCAGCAACTTGTGTACTGAGAGGCATACTGTATTATCTTTTAGACTGGAAGGAATATATAATCCAGATTATCTAGAAGCTGATAATCTTTTCCTCCATGAATTTAAGATTAAAACAACCATTACACATTAAAATCATCCAGACATAAATTTAAAATATACCAATTTACGATTCATAGTTTAAGATCAATTAGGTAGGCCTGCTGGAAGAGATAGGTCTTTAATACTGTTTTGAATTCAGACAGCATGTTTAGCTGGTGAATCTCTTCCAGCTGGTCATTCTACTGTCTAGAGGCAGCTGATGAAACGGTCCTCTGAGCGAAAGTTGCCAGTCTAGTCCTGGCCAGTTGAAGATTATATCAGAGAAGGTAATCCTGTAGGTAACCTGGACCCAAACCATGTAGGGCTTTAAATGTAATAAGATACACTTTGTATTTTCCCAGAAACTACGTTATAATATGCTTATAATGTAGCAGATGCTGCTGAAATTTAGAAACACTCAAGGAGATTAATCCTTGAATGTCTCTTTAGAGATGTGTAGTTCCTCAACAGAGGAAATAATACAGGTATTCTTAATATAACAAATGGTTTTTGGATATGACACACAGGACAGAATTCTGTATGTGTACATGTAATTTTTTACATGTAAAAATGTTCATTTATGAAATGTCTGTATAATAGTTTAATAGATGCTGTAATGAATATGAAAGAATCTGATAATTCTGATGGATAAATGGCTAAATTATATGGTTTAGACGAGTCATGTTCCTACATGGGCTAACTATTACAAAGCCTGTTAAAGAGCTAGAGAGAGATAAAGATTCAGTCCTGTTGGAACTGAATTGGTAGTTTAACTTTTGTTTCCAAATGGAATTTGCCTTTTTCACAACAGTTGCACACTGGGTGGACATTTTCTCAACTATCCACCACATTCCCAAGATTCTTATCCCAGTCAGTCACTGTAGCTCAGATTCTGTGAGAGAATATATGACATTGGGATTTTTTTTAACCCCGTGTGCATCATTATAAATTTTTTTACAGTAAACAGCATTTGTCTTTTAAATGTCCTTCCCAGAGATCACTTCTGATAAATTTGCTGTCCCATTTTGTTTAAGCACCCTATATAAATTCACAGCATCAACTAGAAAGTTATTTGGCATGAGCACTCTTCCTGTTAGGAAATGTTAGGAACAAGATCATGCGTGCCTCTTCAGAAAGAGGGTGGCATATGGCTAAATAGGTAACACATAGGAAAATTTCCTCTTTTTAATCCTAGTTCATACCTGAGGTCTTACTTTGCAAAGACTTTCTTGCTGATGTTAATATACTCTTTGTTTTTGTCAGTGAAAGTACTCATTATAACTGCTAACAACTGCAAAAATGTTTCCAGTATAGCCATAATGAAGTGCTGTAGCCCAGAAGTTTAGTACCTGAGTGTTCCCATTAATGTTATCCTTCTGCGTGAGCAAAAGCGATGAATCAGCCATACCCAAGAGAAATAACTGAGAGATGGGCTCTTAGGATATGGTATAAATTGCTTACCTAATGAATCAGACTGTAGCCTAATAGCTTGCCAATAATTAAAGGGGATGCATGAAAAGATAGTGCACTCTTACTGTAATAGCAAAAGATTAAATAAAGGATCCATTTCTCTGATCTAGTACGAACAAAACATTTATAGTCTCTCACCTCTGAGAGATTAAAGACAGCCTTATCAACTACTTCTCTTCATGGATATGAATTCATTTTCTCTTATTGAGGGTACTAGACATGTGCATAGTTAGGTTCAAATAAAAAGCTTTAAGCTGGTTTGCCAGTCTGTACCATTGTTTCCTCCAGAAAGAAAAAGAGGGAGAATGCACAAGAGAGCTACCTTGAATCCCATCTTGGGAGAAAAGGATATGAATAAATAAGGAGACCATAGTTGTGCAATTCTGGCATGTATGAGCTTGCCCATTTTCTTAACCATAATTAAGAGAAAAAATTCAGAGACATGTCATTACATTCTACAAACACAACTTAATTCACAAAAAGTACTCGTAATACCATACCATACCTAAAAATGTAAAAGGTATTGCCAAATAAGACTTCAGTACTATGGAGACCAGGGTGTGAATTCCAACTTGGCCATGTTAAACCCACTGGATGACGTTGGGCAATTCACTTACTCGCAGTCAGCCTCAGTGGCAAACGCCCTCTGAAGAAGCTTGCCATGGAAATGCCTTAGGGTCACCATAAGTTGAAAACAACCTGAAGGCACACAACAACAAGGAAGCAACAACTCTAAAAGTGGCTCTATAGTTTATAGATATGGGTGAGAGCCAGCTGTATATACTACTTGTGCAGGAAAAAAATGTTTGCAGAAACAGAAATAATATATGGAATTCTTTCTGCATCTGAAAAAAATAAAAAATGTGAACAGCTTTAGACCACAATGTAGGATAAAGTACCCGAAGACCACAGGAGGCAGTTTACCACTTATGTCCTGTTACAGATTGTAAGTAGGACATTGCTACTTCTTTTCTGGTGTTATTTCATGTTACTAAGATTTGGCAATGTCTCTTAGTATTATGCAGATTTTCCTGACGCAGAAAAAGAGAAGAAGATAGCTATCTGTTCAAGGCATCGATCTCGCTATGTTCCTGCTGACACACCTGAAAATTTCTGGGAGGTTGGATTCCCTTCTACACAAATGTGTGTTGAAAGAGGTAGGTTTATAAAATAATTGTATATATAAGTCTAAGAGTTCTGTCTCTTTTATGGACTTTATACTACAAGGCAGCAAATTGTAATTGGAGCAGGATTATAATGTTTTTGGTGCAGTGTTATCACATGACGTTGGCCCTCTTCATTGCTCTCCAGTGGCAGACTGTTTGAAAAGCATTTCTTTTCAATAACACTAAAATTCTGTTAATGATCCCCTTTCCTGCTTCACTTTATAGTGTGATGGTTCAATTCTGCTTTAATGCTGATCTTGGGTGGTAAGGGGGTGGTCATTACCATGCTTTGAGTGTGGCTTAGGTGCTCTAGTGATAAGGTATGAAGGAGAAGGGAAGAGTAGCCAAACCTTTACTCACTGCCCCTCCCACCAGCCTTTTTTTCCAGTCCTGTTCTGGAGTCTCTCTCTCTCTCTCTCTCTCTCTCTCTCTCTCTCGCACACACATCTGGAAATATAAATGTAAAACAGACTTACAGTTTAAGAAAGCTTTTATTGCATTAACTCTTATCATCTTTCTTGCTTTTTTCTACCTTCAGATGTCCTTCATGCTACCTTCAAAAATAAATGAAATATATAAAATGAATAGTCCTATGTTTAAAAAGACTTTTTTAAACTATCTGATCAAGATTGGTTAGACCAGACTAAGCACTGGCAGATAGATGAGATGGATAGATCAGTAGCTGCTTCTTGCTTGCTTTTCTCTGCCAGTGCTTAGTCTGGTTTAACCAATCAGAAATCCCCCCTCCCTGCAAGTGAGAAAATGGGTTTTTTTTAATGTAAGACTATTTTCGGTTACATTTCATATATAGTTTGCAGTGGTGGCGGGATCTGTGTGTGTGTGCCTATGCCAAAAGGGGTAGGAATAATGTCTTGGCAGTGTGTGAGCAGCTTTTAGTAGGAATGACCAAAATAATCCCAGAAAGGTTTCAGATATGATAGAAAATAGAGCAACCCTGATTGCATAGCATTTTGGAAATAGCACTATTGTAGTAGAAGAGCACTCATGTAATAAAGACCTATGTTAGGTCAATAAGTTGGGCAGTCATAAGTAATGAATTTGAAGTACCAACCCACAGTCTACTAATGGAGAGAAAAAAAATCCCTATTGTTATCTCTATTTTTTAAGTAGCTGAAAGTGTTTCCTGTGTTTTAAATACCTTACAAAGGTTTCTTGTATTTGCTGTCCTTGCACCTGAGAATAGAACTAATGACTCATATTTTTAGGAAGAGGAACTGTGAGGTAGTTTGTTGGGGAAAAGAAAATGAATCCTAGCACATGAACATCTGACAGGAGAAAATATGTTTCAAAGATTATTAATATATAGTATAGATATTCAGAACCCTTCTTCTGTGTCAACTCATGTTTTGCCAGTGGAAGAAGTAAATCCAGTAATGAAAGGGGTATGTGTAAAGGCTTTATTAGTTGTGGCAATAAAAGCAGTATCGCTGTGAAAAATATTCCTGTTTAGAACCCAACATTGTCCAATTTGGAAAACTTTTACTAAAAAGGAATATTTATGGCTTATTCATATAGTTTGATTGATGGGGAAACTATATTATATTTCATTTACTGTGCAGTTTATATGCCATACATAGATACCATATAATTTCCCTTGGGTATTATGGAAGCAGACAAAGAATGCAAACCAGAGCAACTGAAATTAATGGGTGTTTAACCATTGATTTCAGTTGCATATACCATTAATGCCTTTTCAGTTCATTTATTAGAGTAGATAAGTATTTTAAATGTATTAGCCATATACAGTGTCCAATATTAAGAGTCTAACTAATGTCTATAAATCTAAAATTATCAAAGAAAGTATCTATGTATCTGTGGCAGCCATTTGGGAAAACAGGGTGGAGGACAGGAAAACAGGGCCCCTTGAAAGCTAACTAGGTATGGGCCAAGCAGCACCATACCCACTTTAACTTATAATAATAACTATGACAAATAATAATGATAATTAGTAATAATGGAACTTAATATTTATATCCTGAGTACTGGAAGTGCCTGACAAATATATTTGTTATCCTTAAACTAACACAGTTTGGTAGAGCAGTATTATCTTGCTGTTACAGACGCAGTGTTTAGTCACAGTGACAGCAAATTATCTAAAACCATGACAAGTCTGAAAACTGAACTGGGCACATCACTACATAAAGTTGTGCCATGCTATCAAAGTCTCCTAAGTTCCTTGGAAAGTCTGGAGAAAATGCAGCATCAAAAATGTTTTTGTATTTGCACACGGAATGTTATATTGACAGTAAGAGGTATATGTGGTCCCACAATGGCTGTTAAGTAGTTTAAACTGACAAATCCTGCTAAATTACTAGTGCAAACAGAGCGTTGCAGTAGTTCCTTGGGCAAACAGTTCCTAATCATTCTTGCCAAAAGTTCAAGCTACTTATTTTGGAACCTGGTATACTGAACCAGAATGTTATTTCAAGCTTAAACTTTCAAAATAAAGGTGCTACATTTATATTAAGAGAAATTATTCAGTGTGTGTGTGTGTGTTACTTCTCCTTCTCCATGCATGTGAACCTGCAGGGGAAAACTTGTGCAACATTTAAATTCTTTGGAGAAAGTAATTTTTGACTTCTCCATAGTATGTATTTATACTATAGGCTTTCTCACAGGAAATTTTTGAAATGTTATCAAAATCACAACCTTGAGTAGAAAGTTATGCATAATGTTATGGTTCTTCTGCAACTAATTGTTTGCCAGTTTAAATCCAGTTCTTTTGCCTTTAAAAACAATCCATTAATTGTAGCCTTTCACATTACAGTCCTGCTTCTTTCTGCAGTAGGAATGAGCCATATCACTTCACCCAGTCTCTTACTCATGGGCTGGCTGATAATATTTATGGTAGTTTGCCAAACATCAAACCTCCTGTATGTTGCAGGACCTCTCTCAGTTGAATTCTGAGGGAAATGGGAAAATGACTTATGTTGGTTGATGCTTTTGTTCAGCTCCTCGTGGCTTTTGAGGTATAATGCATGGTTGAGGATGCTCCCAGTGAGAAAGTAAAATCCTTTTTATAAAAGGATTTACTTTCATAGAGAGGAACAACATATCACACTGTATAATGTGAATATTGTAAAATGGCCACTCTGAAAAGAGAAGAAGAAGAAGAAAGGGCAAAATGGCACTACAGCTCACTTCTGGCCATGTGACAAGATTGTGCTGTGGACTGTAGCAAAATGTCATAGTTGTGCAATTCTGGCATTTTTCTTTTAAAGGTAGATTTCTGGAAGGTTTCCTAATATGAAAGAGAGGTTTGATAAAAGGGATAGACATGGATGGACACAGAGTTCCAGGAATAAATCAGAGTAATGGGTGAGCAGTCTGGGAGATGTCCCCATTGTGCTAGCGTTTCACAGTCTTTCTTGATAGAAGAGGAAGTATGAAATACACCATTATGCTTCCAGCTTTAATCCATGAACAAAAAACTCAGTCCTCTACTGGCAAAAGGGATCATATGAAAAAGCACTATGTAATACTGTAAATGCCTAGCATCTGACTTCCTGTATGAAGGAACTCTGCAACAGTCTCTTAACATAAAAGTGAAATAGGCCAGTATATTTTGAAGGAGGCTGGAATTCTTTTACCATTTCTTTCTCTTACCAAAATTGTTTGATGATGCTATTAAGTATTTGTTTTTCTTTTTCTTTTAAGGTTACATAAAAGAAGATCTCACTCCTTGCCCACGTCCAAAAAGAAGGCAACCATATAATGTGATGTTTTCTCCAAAAGGCAAAGAACAAAAAACATAACTTCAGAGTAAAATGTCTTTAAAATTGAGACATATACTCCGTTTCAATTCATATTTATAACTAGTGAAAAGATAGGTAATATGGAAAAATCAGGAACTCACTTTCCTCTTACCATCTGAAAATTATAGGCATTCTGTGGAACTATTTAATGTACATATCTTTGATTTTTATAAATATATGTAGATATATTTTGTATCTTCTCCTAGTTTTGCACCTTGTAGTGTGGAGGGCCTGTTTCTAATTCTTTGGAATTTGCAGTTCTGCTCTCACCATTCAGACTTGGTGTAAGTTGGTGTGTGACTCCCTTGATCCAAACAAAGTTGCAGCTTCTTACATCAGATCTAGAAAATTTAGCTGGACACTTAGAGGGTGCTTCCATTTTGCAGTGGATAATTTAAATAACTGATAACATTTGGGTTTTTTAATAACTTTTGGAAAAAATTAATAAAAATGAATTTTTAAAATCAATGACTTTTCATGCCAGTTCTTTACAAAATAACTACTGCACACCTGCCCAATATTAATGGATATACTACAAAGGCTTCCTTATACCACATACTGTATTCTTTAACATTCATGATTGACATGCTTTGAGGACCCTGGAACTATTTTTGAGGGGTGGGCTCAGCACTGACAGTCGGGCTGTTATTAATTTGGGAGAGGGCAAATGACTTTCCATTCATTATCATTGAAAACCCTTACATATGAAGACTCTTGCAAGCATAACATACACTTAGAAGTGACTTTCATGTGTTCATTGTAGCTTACTGCCAAATAAATGTGCACAGGAGAGACTGGATGCAGCCTTTATTATTCACAGAAGAGTTCATAATTGCTGTCTTAATATTTCTTAGCATTTCATCATTTGCTATATTTCAGACTGATAATTCCTGAGAAAGCTGGCTATAGAGGAGTCTTGGTGGTCCAATTTTGAGGGTGGTGGTCAGGTCCCCTAGCCTAGTCTTCGGGGGAGGGTTGAGTCCCCAGTCCATGATCCATGGTTTTCTTATTACATAGACCTTCTGCCATTCCTGCAAAAATCCGCTAACAAATCTCTTGCCAAAGCATGCTATATTTTTTGTAGAATATTACTATATTCTACAATGTTATTTTGCCTGATCCGTCTCTCTCATTTGTAGATTTTTGTAGTTTAAATTGCTTTACTTTTTATATTTAAAATTATTTCTGATACAACAGAAAATTGAAAAAGAAACTGAAATACATGAGTAAAAGATTGACTTAAACATAATAAAAAAGCTTTAATGTGGAATTAGTAGAAGAATGAATCCAAGCATTTTTATGCTGTTCAGAAATATGAAACATGCTCCTTGCCTTCTCCTAATGGAAAATCAGAATACTAACATGTAATTCTTGAATCATCACCATGGTTCCTAAAAATTACTCCCTGTTATATTTTTCATTCTATCCCACAGGCAATGTGTACTGTAGAATCCAAATTTCACTTCATACTAGCCAATTAGTCTGTACATTTGCTTCAAGTCTTCAATTTATCAAATTAAAGGCTGCTGTAATTTGTGTGAAATTCCTAGAATGATAATAAAGGAGAGACTCCCCAAACATACTGTATTATAGTGAACCTTCAAAACAATGAACAACAAGAACAAAGAACCCTAACTGAGTTCCTTGTTCTTTTGTATGCCTTCAAGTGTTTTGTTTTTGTTGTTGTCTGAGCCAGTTTCCCCCCTCCCTTTCTTAACTCTCCTGTTTTGGAAAAACAACTATTATACCCATTCATATAATTTAAAGTAGCTGGTGAAGAATTCTTGTCTTCATCTAGACAACTACATAGAGACACCCCGCAATCTAGATTGAAGATGTCTAGAAGTGTATTGGAAATAATTGTTTTATAATTAAGATTGTATATAACATACATGTTGAGTGCCTAGTTTTAATAGTACTGTATAGCCTTTCTGTAATTAAGTATAAGACTTAAATAGCTTTGAAGCGGTTGAAATTTTGACATTTGCTCTGTAATAACATTATACTGTTTAATGATTAATGAGGATAAATTACTCCTAATGTCAATACTTGTATGTCATTTCAGAAGTTTGTAGGCTCAGATCTTTGTAAAAGATGCCATTCCCCTAATTAAAATCTAGAAGCACAATGCCTATTCGTATTATGTAAATTAAAACTAGGATAAAAATGAAGTGGTACACTTGGAATTGGTGTACATTTTTTGTTGCTCTCACATCAGATTATATGCCCCTAACATCACAATCCATTATATATCTACTCAAAAATAAATCCCATTTAAATCAATGAGTCTTTCTGCCTGTTACATAGGATTTAGTCCTTTGTCTGCAAATAACCCTAAATCTATTAACATAGGGGCCTTACTTTTAAGTGAACATGTACGAGGTTAAGTCTGCAGATTACATATAAATTAGAATAGGAAGCATTATATAAAGCTGTCATTGTGGATATTTTCTAGGTAGAAACCTAGTTTAAAAGGTTTGTGCAGTAATACAAATTATTTTTTGTAAGGCTAGTACTAAAGCGCTCTTCCTGTTTAAAATAGAAGAAATGCCCATTAGCTCACTGATGCTTCTAGATCTTTGAACTTCGAACAGTTTTCAGGTTGCATTGTTGTTTTTTTAATAATGAATATAGAAAAAACTGAGCTACCCACAGTACCCAGCTACCAGCTACTATTATAGTTTTTGCAGGGGAATGGTGAATTGGAGGGTGATTATATTTTTGTAAATTAGCCCTTTTTATAATGATGATTTCCAGTATTTCAGTCCTCTTAAAGATAGGCATATCTGTGATAAACTGAACCTACACTGCGCACAATGGTTAAGTTTTGATGAGAAAGACAGCTTTTATTTTTAAAATGACTAAGAGTTATTTTAAGAGGAGGGAAAGAAAATGATGAGTTAAGTAAGAAGGCTAGGTGTTGAGAATCATATTGCATTCTACATTTTGGACATTCCTTAGCGTTGCCTATGCTAACTTGCAGTCCAAGAACATCTAGAGGCCCATATGCTTTTCACCTCTGGTGTAGTTTAGGCTTGTTAAGATATATTTATCATGATAAGAGATATTATTTCCCTTAACCAAAAACTCCTAAAACTATATGTGTTCAATCCTAATGAGCACCTGGTGCACCTCGTGTGTTATGCTGTCTGGTTTTCTAAATAAATAGTACACATCTATTTGATTTCAGTGATTGTGCTCTAAGTGTGTGTGTGTGTGTGCCACCTATGGTATGTCAGATAATGTTACTCCTCTGTCATGTGTTGCCCCACTTGCCTGATTATCAAAATATGTTGTTACTTGCAGACAAAGGACTAAACCCTACTTAACTGGAGAAATTAAAATGGGGGCATTATTTCATTTTCAATGTGGTTTTACTGACAATTGCTGTGTTGGTGCTGATGTGGCAGAAATAGATTAGATATCAAACTAGTGTACACCTGTCCCTTCACATTCACGGGGGGTAGGGGCACAGGATTCCTGTGAATGTGGAAAAACCACAGATACTATGTTTCCTGAGAGAACACATCTAGGAATCTCTTGGACTTCCAGTGCAAATCTGTGGTCAACATCTACCTAACGTTGACCATAGAATTGCACTGGAGGAGCTACAAATGCCTAGTGGAGTGTTCTCTATAGCAATCTAGGTCCTTCAGTGCAACTTTTGGTTAAAGTTGACCATAGAGTTGTGCTGGAGGACCTAGAAATTCCTAGAGAGCGCATATTAATAAAATCCGCGAATAATCAAATCTGCAAAAGTCAAAGCCACAAATGTGGAGCAATGACTGTAGTGAAAATGGATTGACCATATCTGGACTGACATCTTCCCTGAGGAATGGGTTACGTGATTGCTGCACCAGTGTTCCCTTGAAATAGTTGCCCACAATTAGAAAGCCATTGTTCAACTCTGTTTTGGTCGGCTTTCATGGTACAGTGAGTGAGTTTAGTTACAGCTCATGCTTGTGCTAGAATAATCTGTCGGGTATGCTTTGATTGAACCCATACCAGGGCTCAAATCCCCACTCAACCACAAAAACTCACTTGGTGACCTTGGCTAATCATACTCCAGCCTAAGAGGAGGGCAAAGGCAAGCCTCCTTTGAAAAAGCCTAACCAAGAAAACCATAGGACTGTGTCACCATAAGCCAGAGTTGACTTGAAGGCACACGACAACAACAAATGAAGTAATGCAATACTATATGAGTGTATTTGCAGTGGGAAATGGAAAGGGGAAGGATGAAAGCATGGACCAATACAATAGAATAAGACAAGAAACATCCTAAGAGTACTATTCAACGTCTTTTTCGTGATCTTCAATCTGTCGACTCTAACCATCTTGGTCTGACCCTGGATTCATCTCTCTCTTCCCTAAATCTCAGGGATTCTGCTGATTCAGCTATGTCTTTATTTAACTCCACTCTTTCCTCAACTCTTGACCATTTTGCCCCTGTCTCTGTACGCACTTCTTCCTCCAAGACTAGACCTCAGCCCTGGCTTACCCCCAACATTAAGTTTCTCCGGTCCTGCTCTAGAGCGGCCGAACGTCTTTGGAGAAAGTCCAAAGAGTGGGCTGATTTTATCCATTTCAAATTTGTTCTTTCTTCCTTCTCACGCGCCCTCTCTATGGCAAAACAGAATTATTACAAATCATTGATCTCTGCCAATGAGAGGTGCCCGCAGCGTTTGTTCTCCACCTTCAACACTTTGCTTAAACCTCCCTCTCCTCCTGTCTCTTCATCTTTCTCTCCTAATGACTTTGCTAACTATTTCATCTCTAAGATTACGACTATTCGCTCTGAGATAGTCCCTCCTGATTCTTCTTCTGCTCTTAATCTTCTATCGCCTTCGCCTAACAAATTTTCTGTCTTTCCTCCTGCCTCTTTGGATGAACTCTCTACACTTCTGAACTCTTCCAAACCTGCTACCTGTCCTCTTGATCCTATTCCTACTCGTCTTCTAATCTCTATAGCTCCCTCCTTTCTGCCCTCGCTTCTCCATATCTTCAATCTCTCTCTCTCTACAGGCTCTTTCCCGTCGGACTTCAAACATGCTCTCATTTCCCCAATTCTGAAAAAACCTTCTCTTGACCCCTCCTCTTTGTCTAGCTATCGTCCGATTTCTCTTCTCCCCTTTCTTTCTAAGGTTTTGGAACGGGTTGTTTATTCGCGCTGTCTTGAGTTTCTTGAAGCCAACTCCATTCTCGATCCCTTTCAATCTGGTTTCCGCCCAAGGCATTCTACAGAGACAGCTCTCACTAAGATCTCGAATGACCTTTTACAGGCCAAGGCTAATGGCCTTTACTCTGTTCTCATTCTTCTCGATTTGTCTGCAGCCTTTGACACTGTTGATCACTGTCTCCTAATTGACATACTCTCTGACCTTGGGTTCTCAGACTCTGTTCTCGACTGGTTTAGATCTTACTTGTCTGGCAGATCTTTTGGAGTAGTTGCAGGGGGTCTGACTTCTTCTCCTGTTCCCTTATCTGTTGGAGTTCCCCAGGGCTCTGTTCTGGGTCCCCTTCTGTTTTCTCTCTACACACTGTCCTTAGGAAAACTTATCCGCTCTTTTGGTTTTTCCTACCATCTGTATGCCGATGACACCCAGCTGTATCTTTCTGCCCCTGACCTTTCTCCAAGGCTTGAACAGCAAGTCTCGTCTTGCCTTACAGCTGTCTCACAGTGGATGTGCCATCGGCGTTTGAAGCTCAACATGTCCAAGACGGAGCTTCTTGTCTTTCCTCCTAAGCCCAACCTTCAACACTCCTTTTCTGTCTCTGTGGACAACATTTCCATTCAACCAGTCCAGCAAGCCCGCAGTCTTGGCTTTATCTTTGACTCTTCTCTGTCGTGTATCCCTCAGATCCAGACCACAGCCAAGGCTTGTAGATTCTTTTTGTACAATATTGCCAAAATCCGACCATATCTCTCCGCCTCTACTGCCAAGATCCTGGTCCATGCCCTAGTGATCTCACGACTTGATTACTGTAATGTCCTCCTGGCTGGGCTTCCTCTTTCTCACCTCCGTCCTTTAATCTCTGTCCAGCATTCAGCTGCACGCATTATCACTTCCACCCACCGCTCTGACCACATCTCTCCTGTGTTGGCATCCCTTCACTGGCTCCCTCTCCCTTTCCGCATTCAGTATAAGCTCCTGCTGTCGACATTCAAAGCCCTCCATGGACTGGCCCCTCCTTACTTATCAGACCTTCTTTCTCCTCACCTTCCCACCAGGGCCCTCCGTTCTGGTAGTCAAGGGTTCCTGTCCCAGCCCAGGATTTCCTCTGCCCCATCCCGGATTCGCCCCTTTTCACTTGCTGCCCCTCACTCCTGGAACCTTCTTCCTCCACAAGCAAGAGCCATCACTTCTTTAACCAGCTTCAAAACGGAGTTGAAAACCATCCTATTCAGAGAAGCCTTCCCAGGCATCACATAATTGTCGCTTACTATCTGATGTTCTGTTGTTGGCTGTTTATCGATCCATTTCCTGTATTGCTATGTACTGTATATGTATTATCCTACTTGTGAGTATGTATTTTCCCTGGATAATGATTAACCTTCCATTATGAAGCCAAGCCCTCCCTTCAGTCCATCTGCCTTGGTCCAGGTCTCGGAGGTTGAGAGGAACTGCTGGATCTCTTACCCTTTCCTGTCACCACTCCCTTCTCCTTCTGTGTCATGTCTTTTTAGATTGTAAGCCTGAGGGCAGGGAACCGTCTAACTAAAAAGATTGCATGTACAGCGCTGTGTAAATTTATAGTGCTTCATAAATAAAGGTTAATAATAATAATAATAATAATAATACTCATGTGGTTCAAAATTAGGATTTAGAGTTGTCTCCCTGTATCTGTATATTCTGCATCCACACAGATTCAAACACCGTGGCTTGAAAATATATCTTTTTTAATCCAAAAAGGAATCCTTGATTTTTGCCATTTTATATAAGAGAGACCATATTACTTTGCCATTGTATGTAATGGGACTTGAGAATCCATGGATTTTGGTATTCATGGGGGTTCCTGGAACCAAACTCCAGTGGCTATGAAGGGCCCACTGTATTTGGTGGTGTTACACACTAACAGAAAATTCAAAATTAGGGGAAAGTAGTTCCTGCATGTAATATGGGTGAGAAATGGTTGATTTGAAATCCCAGCGTTCCTTACCGTTGGCTATGCTGGTTAGGGCTGATGCAATACTATATGAGTGTATTTGCAGTTCAACAATGTATCAAGAGCCACATTTCCTCCATCCATCTCAAGCTAGAAAACAGTTCAAAGTGAACTTCATCAATTGCACTGTAGGCTGTCCACTACGTGATCTTTTTTTTAAAAAAACAACATAAAATGTAGAAATATTGTCAGAAATAACTATTGTCAAAGTAAAGTTATTGTGCAATCTAAGAATAAGCTGCCCAGGGAGTTGGCATGGTCCTATTTCTGCAAATATTGTAGTAGTTATGCAACTCTAAGAGTTCATCAGATAGAGCATATTGATACCATGTACTCGGCTAAAGGAAACTTCTCACATTCATGTAGAAGAACAAGAAGTCTGTAACAAAAGCTTTTTTAAGAATTACTTGACTCTGTCCTGAGCCAACCACCCTACTAAATGATTTACAGAAATATACAAGTAACCTGAACTAGAGAACTGACACCAGGGATTATATTAGGGTTCTAAGTATCGCAACTCTGGAAAGAAGGACACAAACTGAATTCTAGCAACCTTCTCTGATCTTGAAGGACTCTGTTTCCAAGAAGAGAGAGTTAATTTTAATGTTTGATCCAGTAAATAATTGAGAAAGTGTTTCTGCTTATTAACACTCATTTTCCTAATAAGAATCTTTATGTAGGAGTGGCATTATAAAGGGGGTAGTTTCTCATAAATTTAATTGGCTTATGGCAGGAAGAAATTAAAACAAAGTTTGGAAGTGCCATTGGTTGTATGTAGTTGTATAGGACGCAAGGCCTGAGCATAGAGGAAGGAATCCATGAGTCAAATCCTTGGTATCCAGTCCCTGGTTCGAATCTAGGTCAGTCCCTGGGCCAGTGCAGCAATGGCCAGATGTTTACATGCGCGCTCACCGCCACACCATGTGTTTCTCCCAGTAATGGCGGCTAACAATGTATTTAAAACAATACAAATTAAAAACTATAAAAATACATTAATAAAAGTATAAATATAAGGTTTAAAAAGAATGTAACAATTTATAAAGTTAAAACATTAGACATTACAAATATTAAAATTCATAAAAGATTATAAACAAATTTTAAAAACTGCATCATACAGCATTAAAAGCACAACCCTAGTGAGTTTCTAAAAGCTTGATGGCATAAAAATGTTTTGACTGGCTGACTGAATGAGAGCAAGGACCAAAGGACCTAGGGAGGAAGTTACAAAGCTGGGAACAGCCACCAGGAAGGCCCTTGCCTTTGTTTCCACCAAATGAGCCTGAGAAGGTGGTGGTACTGAGAAAAGGGCCTCTCAAAATGATCTTGGTCTCATAAAAAGATCCTTCAAATAATGATCTTTCAAATAACCTGGACACAAGCCATATAGAGCTTTACAGGTCAAAACCTATACTTTGAATTGTGCCACTGGCAGCCGGTGAAGCTGTTACAGCAAGGGAGTTGTGTGTTCTCTGTAACAGGTCCAGTTAACAAACTGCAGCTCTTTCGGCCAGCTCAAGTTTCTGAGCACTTTTCAAAGGCAGCTCCATGTAGAGCACATTACAGTAATCCAAACAGGATGTAACCAAGGCATGTAGTAGTTTTAACTATGCAAATGCATTCCTGTTCACTGCTGAAACCTGGTCCTCCAGGCTCAGGGCTGAATCCAGCGTTACCCCCAAACTACAAACATGCATTTTGAGAGGGAGTCAAATGTCATCTATCACAGGCTGGATCCCTATTCCCAGATCTATCTTTTGACTGACCAGGAGCACTTCTATCTTGCCTGGATTATGTTTCAGTTTGTTTGCTGTCATCCAGTCCATTACCACTGTCAGACACTGGTTTAGAATGGAAACAGCTGCCTTGGAATTGGGTGGGAAGGAATAATAGAGCTGGATATCATCAAGAAAGGAGCTAAAGATACCATAGTTGATGGCATCAAAAACTTCTGTGAGGTCTAGCAGAACTGACAGGGACTCCCTCTGTCCAGTTCCCTGTGTAGGTCATCAACCGAGGTTGTAAAAAAGCAACAATCCCTTCCCTTACCCATTCAGCCAGCCCTCCTCTGCCATTGCCTGCCTTCCTCAGGATGAGAGAATGTGGTTTGCCCAACATCACTCAGTTGTTTCCATGGCTGTGGGGAATCAAACTCTGATGTTCTGGAGTCCTAGTTGCTAGTTATTTTCAGAAACACCTTTTAGAGCCAATTTGACAAGATATTTTTGGTTTTTATGCTATTCTCTGATCAATTCCCTGAGATTATTTTTCCTTCAAAAAAGGAACAGAAAGTAATAGAAAACTGTTCAACAAGCAACACAATGAGGTAACAGTTTCACTCATCAAAAAGAGTGAAACTCTCTTTAACTCTGTAATGAGTAATGGAATGGATTGCTTACTTTTGAAAAGTAACTTTCCAAACTGATTTTAAATCCCAGTTGTTTCCATGGAAGATTTAAACATTTTCTTAACCCTCCAATATCATTGAACTGTTTACTTTGGTGAGGCTATGTACCATTTTGGGTACTTTCTACGGTTTTGTCATCTTCATAGCCTTCTCCCCTGACTGTTTCTGAATATGATAACTAAATACAGTACAGATAAAAAACTTAAAGACCTCTTGCAGTCATGCTTACAATGTACAACTTTCAGGCTGACTTGATCTAACATTTAATTTGACCTAATTATCTTTTGGTCTGTGCAAAACCAATCTGTCCTTTAGCATTTACTCTAAACTTGTGCTCTGGTTATGCTTAAATAACAGAACAGTGCAACGAACTTTGGCTCCTTTATTAATAATCTGAGTTTTGAACAAATCCTTTGCTCATGCATGGAGCCCCTTCACTCCACTCTTCAGAATATAAATAAGAAAACTGTGTGGTCTTTATTGAATCACCATTTCCTATTTCATTCAAAAAGGGGAACTGGTTATCAACTTCAGAATAAACCAAATAGTTAACCATGGTTTGATGTGGTTGCATATGATTGCTCAAAGTTGGTTAATGAGATTATCAGGCCTTAATCAGGAATAAATATCACTTGATATTAATCCTCAGCACACCTGAAAATCCTCCTTCATCTCTCAAAGCACTCTATGTAACAAAAGCCAATTTTACAATACTTAGAACAGCACAGTCATTTAATTATAAAACTGTAGCCCTGGAAGGAATCCCAAAGGTAGTTTGTTCCAAACTCCTGTCAAGGCAGAAATTCACAACTAATGCATCCCTGACAGATGCCCACCCAATCTTTGTTTAAAATCTCCAACAAAGTAGAACACACCACCTTCTCAGCCTGACAGTTCTTCTTCTGAGAATCATTTACTGTCAGTCATTCCTTATATTTAGTGTGATTCTTCTTTTTTGTAATTTGTATCCAAATGAGGCCTGATCACAACAGAACACAGTGGCAACACTATACTTCTGTTGTTGTGGAACAGATTTGTGTTAGCGTTTTGCCCCCACATCAAATTGTCGACCAACTTGTGATCAACTATGTTATTGTTGTGTGCCTTCAAGTCATTTTCAAATTATGGTGACCCTAAGACGGGGGTTTCTGGGGCTGAGAGTGTGTGACTCACTCAAAGTCATCCAGATTTTAATTAATTTCCTTCTGTGAGCCACCTTTGGTCCCACTTCAGGAGAAAGGCTGCAAATCAATAAATCAATCCATCAATAAAGGTCAAGTGAGGAATCAAACCCTTATCTGCAAAGTCCTAGTCCAACACTCAAACCATTACAGCACTAAGACCTAAGACAAAAAATTTAAAAAGCTGAGACCATTCAAGAAACCAGAAATATCTTTCATATTCTCAAAGACTGTAACAATATTAGTGGGGAAACCAGCAATCTTGCTTGCCCTTAAAAAGAGAAAGTATGGGCATGCATTATATTTTACAGAAACAAGATAGTATTAGAGGTAATGTTCTTTTCTCACTTTGTTTGCCTGGTCTAGCCAAATGTCTGGAAAATAAATGTAATCCATCCTAAAGTAATAGAATCTGTATTTTGTTTCTTACGTTCTCCAGCTTCAAGTGTAACCAAATAAGCACTAAGGTCATCTGTTATTTGACATTGCAGCTTGAATGTGCTGGGAAGGATAAAAGAGATGATTAAGAAAGAAGGTATGGCCTCTAGAATATATCAGTAGCCTTTGTTTTCTTCACAGTGAATATCAGTGCAACTATATCGCCAGTCAGGCAATCAAGATAGGGGACTATAAATGAATTGTTGTCATGCTGACCTTCAATTTGACTCCAGTTTATGGCAGCCCTAAGATGAACCTATTACAGACCTTTCTTGGTAAGATTTATTCAGAGAAGGTTTGCTGTTGCCTTCCTCTTAAGCTGACAGTATGATATGGTCAGTTACCCAGTGGTTTTCCATGGTTGGGTAGGGTTTTGAACCTTGGTCTCCCAGAATTTTAGTCCGGCACTAAACCATTATGCCACATTGGCTCATTCTCATACATACCCTTTGGTAATACCTGGTATGTTGTAGATTCCAGGTGCTGCCTGCAGGGGGTTCCTTTGGCCCCCTCCTCATTGTGTGTTTGTGTGTGTGTGTTTGCATGCTTGTGCCTTCAAGTTCCCTGTCCACTTATGGTGACCCCATGAATTTCATAGGGATTTCCAAGGCAAGGAATACGCAAGAGATGGGTTTGCCAGTTCCTTCCTCTGAAAAATAACCCACATCACTGGTATTCATTGGTGGTCTCCCTTCCAAGTACTAACTAGGGCTGGCCCTACTTAGCTTTCAAGATCAGACAAGGATCTGGTGTCTTTAAGATATTTAGGCCTACCTCCCCTCGATCATTTGTTCCTAATTATTAGGAAAAAATTAGAAGGGCCAAGTTCTCCCTACAGTACCTAAGTCCTAAGCAATAGAACAACTTACTTTTGAATGCTATGAGTTTTTCAGAATTAGGTTTGGCAAATTCATATTAAGAAGAGTTTTGAAATAGGATATGCTTTGGTGGGACTGGATTAGATTGACTCCAAGTGGCCAAATGGTTCAGCAACAATTGTTAAACCCCTTTCTGCACTGGCAAACTGGAAGTTATGCATATTGGTTTTCTTTACTAAAAGAGATGCCCTTCCTAGTGGGAAATGACTAAAACCTGGACATTCTTGCCTCCCAGGTTTTTCCATCCCTGGGTTTATTTACACTGACCAAAAAATTCTGCCTCACCTTTTCTGCAATGACCCCACACCAGCCTGTTAATGCAATGGACTAACAAATGCTGTTAGTGTGTGACATTGAGTCTAACCAGCCACACATTTCCCCCTGGCGGCGGACTCACTTTATTCCACTATTTTTTGCCTTTGCAGAATGCATCAGCCTATCAACCTATCAGCCAATAGCTGTTACTGTTTGCTTGTCAGTCCGTTACTGTTTGCTTGTTAGTTTGTGCTGAAAACTCTAGTATTTGTAGGAATATCTTTTTTAAAAAATATTGGCTGCAATTCTAGATCAGCTACTTAGTTACATAACTACCGTACCTTAGCTACACAGCTAAGTTGCATCTCCCCTCCCAGTGCCCCAGTCTGAACTTACTTGGCAGCAGCCACTGCAAGCGATAAGGTTCTGTTCTCTCTTTGACCAAAATGTTGATGTTTCCACTGCCTTCTTGAAAGCAGGATTCCTGTCATAATTCCTCCTTACTTCAGAGATCACTCAAGGGAGAGGGGTAGAAGCATCAGCCTGCTGTATCCTGACTGAGAGAAAATCAGTCCCCCATCATTTGCAATGGCTGCTGACCAGTAAAGTGAGATTGGGGACTTGCAATCCCTATGTATTCCTTACTCTACTGAATACGTAGGGATCGTGACTATGAACCACTTACAAATATATAACTGGGTTACACATAAAGTGATAATGAATTCCATTTCCATTTAAATTAAGGCATCATTCACACTAGTGTTTTTTGTAACAAGTAGATCCAGGGAAATTTGATGATGCAATACCGAATCAAAGTTTCCATTATGTTTACCACGATCTCTGTGGCAATTTAACTCTGATGAAGTTCACATTACCATTTTTATTGATTTAAAATGGAGCCACCATTTCGATCAATCTCGGGGGGGGGGGAGGGGGTTACACTGTCATTCAAATGATGTGCATCTATGTCACTCTGTTTGGCCAACCCCCCAACCCTCTCTCGAGGAAGGCAATGGCAAGCCCCAGAACAACCCTTAACAAGCAACCCTGGGATAGGTTAGACTTGGGGGGAGTCACACTCTCTCAGTCAAGAAACACCCATGGGTTTAATTGTGGGGTTTAAATGCAATATAATATGCAAGAGCTTTTGTTTGCACCAACTTGGGAGCAGAGTCTGTTGTGGTTTTATTTATTTGGAAATAGGAAAAATGACCCCTAACCTACAGTGCAACTGTTAGGGTTTTTCTTCTAAATGTCAAGCAAATCATGTGCACCTTTGTCATACTGATGATGGGAGTACTGTATTTAAAGGTGTTGTCTACTGTGGCCATGAAATAGCAAATATGTGCATAAGCTGTCAAAGTGTTGTTTTTTAAAAAAATTAAAACATCATCTAATGATGTTCCCAGGAGAACCCCCTCCCTGGCTTTGGTGAGTTCTGGACTGGGAATTAGACATCAGTGCAGATAAGGGACTGATGGGCAGAAAAGAAAAGAAATTCAGGCTGTCCAAAGTTTTTCACTCCCACAACCGAGTGCCAAGAGGAAAAACAATGGTGCTTGCCTGGCAGGAGAGAGCACAGGAGTGGACTTCATCTACCCGCTGCACATTAACCCCTCCCTCCTGGATGCCCCGAATGGAATTGGGAACAAGATCCCATTGGCGGCACCCCAATAAAACCCAGTGTTTTGGAAAAGAAACAGGGACATTCCAGTTCCCGAAAGAACCAGGTTAAGGGGGATTTGCCCTGCCCCCCTTGAATTCGGGGCAGGAAAAACCGGCGCAAGTGTGAACAACCTACTTTTTAAACCAGTTTGCAAACCGATTTATAATGCAGTATGAATGGCCCCTAAATTTCAAGTATAACATGGCTATACATCATACACAGGCACACACATCTTAAAAACAACTTTACAAATCATAACAAACAACATTTAACAAATAGGAATGCTATAAGATCTAAGATCTAAGAAATCTTCTATGTGGGCTAAGTATCAACAGAAACAGACCAGACACAGAATATCCCTCTTAACAAATGACCATTTTAACAAATTTCTCTAAAGCTGATCTTGTTTGTGGAATTAGCTACATGTTCTCTTCTCTGAAAACAGCTTTTCTTGTTTTGTGTCAGAGGCACATAGCCAGTGATACAAAAGGCTGACCGCCATAGCTCATTCCCTAGTTGCAACCTCTTTGCAGAATACAAACTGTACCACAGTGAGTGTAACAGCTGACGGAGGTCATTGCAATGCTCATGTTATATAGTGCATACAGATTCATGGGACTGTCTGCTTCTTCCTGAGTGCATGCCGCAGAAGCAAATTGATCCTCCAGTGTTCATGTACCCAGAACCTCACCATTAGTAATGACAAGCTATTTATCATCATCATTTCTTTTTAAAATGAGGTCAGCATCTGACAGAGACCTAAACAACTCAACCTTGTTCTGCCAGTTTCCAGGGAAATGGAATTGCATTTGATGGCAATTTTGGAAAATGGCTGCTTTAGCCTTCAGAGGGTAAATCAACTGTGTTCCAGTTTCCACACCTTTTAGCAATATAAATAGCCAAACCACGTTTTTATTTCAAAACGTGAAATAGATTGGCTTATCTGTCCCACTATAATAGAAATATCTAATCCACCAGCTAGCCAATTCATGACATATGAGTGTTGACCTGAACAACCTTACAGTCGCTGATCCTGTAAATAGCTCAGCTGATAGTAATTAAAGGGTATAGAAAATACTTAAATTAACTGATTAGAATGTCTAGTGAACAAAACACAGAGGTGACCAGATGTAGCTCTTTACAGCCTGTTGCTCTTTACAGCCTGGAATAAATGTAATCTCTGAAAGCAGAGAACTGATGTAATTAGAACTCATTTTCTCATTCATTTCTTCACCCCTCACTTCATCAGGGATCTTGTTAAAACTTGGCTGATCTCTGGGATGGAGAAATGGCATGGCAGTGAATATGATTGCCCCAGAGCATCCAACCTTACAGAGTGGAGCCTAGCAAGACCCTGTTTTACTAGGGAGCTGGCAGTGGTGAAACAAGTGGGTCAGAGACTAGAACAATAATGATGGAAGACTGGGTCAGAACAAGCACAGGTTAGAGCTCACTGGAAGGCCTATGCTATGGTGGTGTCGGCAATAAGAATTTTTTCAGTGTTGCCCAGTAAATCTGTCTCAAGTGATCAGGGACCTTTTACATTCTACCCCGCAAGAGCAACATGCAGACCAGTCAACAGCCCACTGCAAAGAATGTGTTCCATACCTTTCAGATAAAATTACTCATATCCACTCAGACTTAAATGTTGTAGTTGTGAATTTGGCTCCTGGTTGTCCCGTGTCATTGGATAAATTTTAGCCTGTGCAACAGAGGATATGGATAGGATCCTCGGAGATGTGAGAGCCACCACATATATACTTAGCTGTGTCCTTCCTGGCTCCTATAAGCAGCTAGAGGGGGACTGGCTGAGTGGCTAAGAAGAGTAGTGAATGCCTCACTGTAACAAAGCAAGTTTCCATCCTGCTTAAAAGAGGTAGCAGTAAAGCCATAGTGAAAAAATGAATGCCACCATACTGGGCAATCATCAGCCAGTCTACAATATCCCATTATTGTACAAGGTTCTAGAGCATGTGAGGGTCTCCTAGTTCCAGGGATTCTTGGATGAAATGGATTATCTACATCCATTTCAATCTTTCTTGACACCTGGCTATGAGATGGAAACAACTTTGGTCACCTTGAAGGATGACCTACACAGAGAACTGGACAGGGGAAATACATCTCTGTAATTCTGCTGGCTTTCGGTGGCTTTTTATACCATTGACTTGGAAGCATCATTTTGCAGTGGTTCTGTTCCTTCTTGGAGGGGCAGAATCAGAAGGTGGTGCTGAGGGATGCCTGTTTGACTCCATTGGCCTATGTGATCCCTCGGGGCATGCGGCTATCCCCTTTGCTGTTTAATGTCTACATGAAATGTTTGAAGAGCTCACCCAGAGATTGGGGTTTGGGGTCTCTAGTGTGCAGATGATACCCAATTCTATGTCTCTTTCCCACCTAACTCCAAGGAAGCTGTTTCTGTACTAAATCAGTGTCTGCTGTCAAGTAACTATCTGGATGAGGGTGAACAAATTGAAACATAATCCAGACACTACAAAGGTGTTCCTTCAGTCGTAGGACAGATCAGGGAATATTAACCCACCCCAAAAATGTCAGATTCAGAGCTTGGATGTATTCCTATACTCAGATCTGAGCTTGGATCCCCAGATTTCAACAGTGGTCAGAAATGCATTTACACAATTAAAATGTGAGAAATCAGATCTTGTTACAGTGTCATACATTTTGATTCCATTCTGTTTGGATTACTGTAATGCACTCTACATGGGGATGCCTTTGGAAACTGTTTAGAAACTTCCGCAGATCCAAAATGTGCTCTGGAGCTGTTCTTTAGTGATTTTCATACTTGAGATAATGTGGTGAAACGTTCCATTACACTGAATGTCTGCACATCACTAGTGAGATAAACTACAGTGATAATGACCACTTGAGAGCAGTATTGATGGCTGTACTTGGGACATGAATTTGAGGATTTGCTTCAGTTTTCTCCAGTCTACCTCACTCCCAGTGTGTTGGATGACAATTACCATATTGCCCAGTCAAACATGTTGTACTGATTTGGGATTAAGGGAGTTGTATTCCAACACACCAGGAGGACAGCACAAGTGACAGATGCCTCTTCTTTTCCTTAGAGCTTCTGGTTCAGCATATCCAGACCTTAAGGCAAGGGTGATCAGCAGAGAGAGTGATTTTGCATAGATGTTTAAAATAGACATTTCCTGCTGTAATTGTGCATGTTGTTATTGTGTGCCTTCAGATGGTTTCCAATTTATAGTGAACGTAATGTTAATCTATCATGGGGTTTTCATGGCAAGATTTGTTCAGATGAAGTTTGCCCTTGCCTTCCTCTGAGGCTGAGAAAGTGTGACCTACCAAAGGTCACTCAGTGGATTTCCATGGCTGAGTAGGTAGGCAGTAGTACATCTACATTATAGAAATAATAAGGTTTGGCACCACTTTAAGTGCTGTAGCACTATCCTATGGAATCCTGGGATTTGTAGTTCTACAAGGTCTTTAGCTCTCTCTGCGAAAGAGTGCTGGTTCCTCACAAAACTAACAATCCCAGGATTCTGTAGAATGGAGCTACAGCAGTTAAAAACAGTGTTATTATTTCTACTGTATAGATGCACCCATAATGCAGTGCTCAAACCACAACACGCTGTGTCACATAACTGTACATACATTTTTAGTATTTCTGTTTTTGAAAGAAAATTCACTGCATCACAGACAGGAATAAATAGCTCCTTTGGTAGTTCTTAGTTTTCAAATTTATACACTGCTATTCATCATGGGATTTAATTTGCAGAAAAGGGTTTCACTGTGTGGTATATCTGTCTTCACTGAACCTCTAATTAAAATCCTAATAGAAAATTGAATTGGACTGAAAAATTTGCCCAAGTTCCATACCTGAGACATTTAATCCTCAGTGGTCCATACTAATAAAGAATACGTTGCTCATTGTATATATTTTTCTACCTCTGCTCTGCTTTGTAAAACTACTGATACATCTGCACTTTCATCCCAGTTGAACTATTGTGGGTCCATGCTATAGAATCCCAGGATTTGTAATTTGGCAAGGTCTTTAAAATGTTCTGTAAACAGGACCTAGAACTCGCTAGCACAGAATTTAACTGAACTACAAACCCCAAGATTCCATACAGCAGAGTCATGCCCATTACAGTAAGATCAAATCATTATAATTCTGCAATGTGAATTCACCTTAAGTGTTTTTCTTAAACATCTACTCAGAACCACCACAGAAAGGGAATATAGTACAGCACAGAAGGCTGGAATGTGGTATAGAAATACGCTGATCTCTTCAATCTCCTTAACTCCTGCAGTATGTAGGATGCAAAGATCACACATCTTTCGTTATCAGAAAAAGTAGGAAAGAAGCACCACCCATCAGGACTGGCCCAGAATATTTTGCTGCCTGAGGCAAAGGGGGTTGGACTAGATGGACCTCATGGTCTCTTCCAACTCTACGATTCTGATTCTAAGAAGTTCCTTCTAATATTCAGTTGAAATCTACTCTTTTTAAACTTCAAACAATTAGACCAGGTCCAACCCTCTGGGGCAGGAGATACTGGGTCTCTTCTCCCTTGAGGTATTTAAAGGATATGATCATGTTATCCCTCAGTCTTCTCTTCACCAATCACTCATGCTTTTTCTTCCCCCACTGTGGACTAGCCCTACGAAGCAGTAAGAAAAGTGGAAAAAAGTACACTCAGCATCTTGCCAACTATTCTGAGCTGAGCCATGAGCTAGGGAGTCCCTCATTCAGATCTCACCTCAATCATAAATTAGCTGGGTGAACTTACACAGGTCACTGTATTTTAGCCTATGGCTCTCATATACAACAGAAGATGACAACTATGGCCTGACTTAATAAGGTTGTCAGCATTAGTGAGATAAAGTAGCTGAAATGCTTGGAATGCTTGTGATCCAGCTACAGCAGAGCTAATGCCATTGCAGCATCTCCAGAACTGTAAACAACTTTAAAGTGCTCAGCAAAATAATGCAGAAATGAAAGAGAAAGCACTGTAACCATGAATAGACAGTCCCATAACATCCCTGGCAACATCTTTATCACTGACCAACAGCTGGTTTGTTACACTGAGCCCTGCTTCAGATTCTGCCAATATAACCCTCAGGATTCAGTTACTTACAAAAACAGTCTCTGTTAAGCTAATACCGTGAAAATTTATATTGATAATCCAGTTGAGGATGTGTACACAATGTGTGGAATGTCAAACCAATGTAAGGTGTCACAGGGATAGTACTTTTTAATCCCCAGTGTTTGGAAAGGTGTATCATCCTCCCCGCGCCGCCCAACACTTTAGTGAAAAGTATTGATGTACTTCAAGCTTGTTGAAGTATATCAATACTTTTAACTAACATGAAGAAGGGTACTATCCACTGATTTGGTGAAGCTGTAAGCAGCTGTTCACAGAAAGGCTCAGCCTCACTCCATCAAGGAATGTTATCAGGACAATATACACCAAATCAGCTTTAACATTAGGCACAATATCTTATATTATTATTACCCAGAAAAGCAAACCTTTTGTGCCAGGCAGCAGATATGGGTGTCATAAAAAGTGAGTAGCTGTTAATTATTCTGTTCATTCATGCTGTGTTTTTTACTTCTAAAACCAGGAAGAGATTTTTTTGTCATGTGGAAAAACTAACTTGGCTGGCTGGGGGTATTGTGTACTTTGACTTGGATGAGAGTCGGATCCACTGCTGCTGTGCCTAAAGAAGCAAAATACTTTGAATTTTCCCTGAAAGACTGAAAGTGCATCAGGTGTTAAATTATAGGCAAATACAATTTGTGACCTGGCACATTCCTGATCATGGGGCATCAGGTTTAGCTTCCAGTTCTGTAGTTTTGTGGAGCATGAACCAACAGGAACTAACCTTTATTCTAAACTAAAATGTTTTTGATCACTGAATTATATTTCAGTTACCGAATTATAGTGGATTTGGGGGAGGGATCTCCACATTTTCTCTCTGTTTTCTCTAAGGCTGCACCCACACTGCAGAAAGAATGCAGTTTTATACTAGTTTAACTGCCATGGCTCAGTGCTATGGAATTCTGGGAATTGTAGTTTGTCTTGGTACTAGAGCTCTCTGACAGAGAAGATTAAATGTCTCACAAAAGTGCAACTCCCACAATTCCCCAACATTGAGCCATGGCAGTTAAAGTCATGTCAATCTGGATTATTTCTGCAGTGCATATGCAGCCTAAGATAAGACAAAATGTGAACAAAAAGCCTATGACTAGAAGCCACACTAAAATAATGCACATATTCCAATTGCGGTACTGTGTTATATAGAGTAGAGACCAAATACTTTTGTTCAGGATATCATCTATTATTTATGTAATATTCAGATGATGTAACTGGGTGTGTGAATGTATGGCAGCAATCCTTGAAAGGCTGACAGCAAACCACCAGGGAAGCACTACTTCAGGTTTTATAGGTTATCAGGATGTCATTCCTAATTGTGTACTGAAGGTGAGCCATCCATTCTCTTGGAGAAATTCTGCCCATGACACTTTCAAGGACAAATTGCCCTTAGGGAGTTAGATAGCATTGTACAGCTCAGAAAAGGAGCTCTCTGTTAATTTTTACATACTTTTTTAAGAAATAAAGATTGGTAAAAACTGAAATTATAGATACTTCTCAGTTTCTGGCAAGTCATTGAAAGCCCTTTCACAATTATAACACTATGGTCCCACTTTAACTGCTGTGTCAATATTGAAATGCTGCTGTTCATAATTTAGTGAGGCACCACAACTCTCTGGCTGAGAATTTTAAATGCCTTCCCTAAACTTCAAATCCCAAGATACCATCAGATGGAACCATAGCGGTTAAAGTGGAATCATGCTGCTATAACTATGTAGTGTGAAAGGGGCGCCAGCATCTGCTGTTGCTGAGATTGGAAAGGAAAAAGCAAAAAATAATGGTGGATTTGGATCTGATACAGCTAAGTACTTCTAATGCTTTTATATTCATAAGCATAGGTACACAATCCAGGGCACTTAACACAGATTGACGTTATGTCCTGTCAATGAGGAATCCTGAAATTTTCAGTACACATATTTTTTTTTAAATGCATGATTTACAATGCAATCCTTTATATGCCTAATCGGACATAAGGCCATTTTGCTCCACATAAGAATCTATAGCAGGGATGTGAACCTCTATGGCCTGTGGATGCAGCTGCTCCCCTTTAATCTCCAATCAGAGATAAGAGGGTATTTGAAACACTTTAAAATTAAAATAACCTCCACCCCATGCATCTAAGGAAGTAGACTCAATTCTTCAAAAGCTCATGCTACCAGCTTCTTTCTTTCAGTTAGTCTCAAAGGTGCTACAAGATCCCTTTGCATTGCCGAACTATGGTTTGCAGGCAGGAAAATTGTTGCATGGTGCTGAGATTTTGCTGGCAGGAACGTTGTTACATGGAACTGAGCTGTGTTTTAGAAGACAAGGAAACTGCTGCCCTGGAGCTTACTTCTGAGTAAACATATAACATCTGGTTCTGTCCACTTTGGCTTTGGCCCTGGCCACTACTGGAATATGATCTAAAATTTAAATTTGGCTCCTAGGGTGACAAAGGTTACCTTGTGTATGAGATTGTAAGCTGAAACAAGGACATTAACTGCATCTGCACTGGAGAAAAGATCTGTTTTGATACGACTTTAACTGTTATGGTACAATGCTATGGAATTATGAGCTCTGGATGCCACAAACTACAATTCCCGCAGTTCCATAGCACTGAACCATGACAGTGCAGATGCAACCATTCTTGCTGTGTCATTATTTCATCAAACTGACATTCCCCCCCCCCTTTATTCTCTCAGTTAATGCCAAAACCATTTTATATCAGATTAAAGCATCTTTTAACTACCTGACAAATTAGGGAATCCTAGCCTTTCTCTTACATTACTGTATTATTACCCAGAAAGGCAAACATTTTAAGTTTGTGGAAAACACCACATATTCTTTATATAAAACAAGTGGGAGTAATATGAGCTATTTTTCTCATTCTCTGATTATGACTATAAATATCACAGAATAAATGTTTGTGTGTGTGTGTGTTAGATTCTGTTACAAACATCTGCTTAAACTGTGGAAAGTGACAGGTTAGTACAGGTAGAATATTTTACATAGAAGATTCAGATCGTTCTAATCTTCCAGGACAGTTATATGTCATGCCATTAAGAAAAAATTACTGACCACCTAGCCATTTTACTTAAGATATTTGCCTCTGTAAAATAGTTGCCCAGTGAGCTCCCCTGCCTACTTTTCATAGGGCACAAAACAAGCTGTTATGTGCAGATTATTAGCTCATGTAGCAGATAGGTTTTAGCTAATTCCCAGTCTTGATGACTAAAGTACAGCCAACAGAGTCTGGCATCTATGGAGCTGTTCACATGGTCAACAGGTTCAATTTAAAGTTAAGCTGCCCCCCCCCCTCCAAATTCTATTAAATCCCATTTGTAATCAAACTGTATGCTAAGATTTTAGAAGCCAGCTCACATAGTTATTTTATTTTGAAGTCTGATGTTAAATTTTAATCAACATTCTTTTTAAGCTTCTTAGCCATTCATGTAAGCAAACAATTTTAAGCATGTCAGCTGGCCCAGAGAGAATTTTCTTGCTGCTAAGACCCTGAGCATAGTAAAGCTACAGTAGATTAAAAATACTAACATCTTTCTGAGAGTCAGGTCATGATCACCACTGGATAGCTGGCTGGCTCTAAAATAAACAGGTATACCACAACATCTGCCTGTCCTGATACTCTCAACAAGAGACCACTGTCAGGACATATTACAGAGGAACAGATTATTTCCCATTGGCAAGTGGTCTTGAGAAGCCTATGTTTTATCACCCAACATATACAGAAAGCAGAATTAGACTCAGAAGAAGGAGGCTTGAAAATAGTGGTTAGGTGCACCAACAACTAAAGATATGCAGAGGACCCCATACTACTCTTAGCCTTCTGATTTCTTGACAACTTTCTTCATTTTTATTAATGATGGAACCAAGATTCAGAAATTTTAAAAAATATTTTGGTATCTTGATTGCCAAGTTTATATGTATGTAAATAACCTATGGAAATTTAAGATATTCAAGTCTAGTCCTGCTTCTGCACTTCCTTCCTTTTCATCAATAATAGTCCCAAGTGTTTCCTATTTTATGCAGGTAGTATGGGGCTTCTGCATGTCTTAAATTGCCACAGGTTATTTGCATAAATATAAAATTGGTAATTAGGATACAAAAATATTTAAAAGATTTTCTGGACCTTGGTTCCATCATTAATAAAAATGAAGAAAGTAGTCAAGAAATCAGAAGGCTAAGAGCCAGTGTGATAGCAAGTGGTTTGAGTGTTAGACTCTGACTCTGGACATCACGTTCGAATCCCCGCTCAGCCATGGAAACCCACTCTCTCAGCCTGAGAGGAAGGCAAAGGCTCTGAACAAATCTTGCCAAGAAAAACCCATTATTGGTTTGCATTAGGGTTGCCATAAGTCAGAAAGGACTTGAAGGCACACAACAAAACTTGGAAAGGCAACTATGCAGTAACTAGATAAATCCATTAAGTATAAAGTTATATTTTATAGTCAAAATTATCCATGCCAGACTGAGAAATCAAAATGTACAGCTGTGAATTGTTGTGATGGCAACAGAAAAAATATTGGTGAAATGAAGAGCTGATGATCACTGGGGTCTGGAGATTGTGGTCATGGGAGAAAAAATGCAGTCTTTTTCAAACAAGCAATTGGTAAGTAGAGGGGAAAAGAATAAGAGATGGAGGCAATGCAAAAATGTATTATAGCAGACCACTCAGCATCTTCTTCTTTTAACCACTTGTATTATTTTCTCATGATGCACTGAATGTATTCTGCAGTTCTGACATCACAAATTGTAGATAGAAAATAAGACTGGAAGTCAAAGCACACTTTCAGTATACATCTGATCTTCAAAGCTTTATACCAAAATATCAAAAGAGTTTAGCAAACTCAATAGCTGTTTTCATCTTTGAATGTTCTTTGTCATAGAGAACTAGGATATATGATAATAGCACAGTATTGCACTTTGAAAAATAAAGTTACTCCATTCATGTGTAGTGTTTAAAAAGCTGATTGTTGGAGGGTGTGGGAGGCTACAGAGAGGCAAGGAGGAATGTTTGAAAAACAGTAAGTTACCACACACATGGCACTTTGCCTAGAGATCTCAGCAAGAGAGTTGAACATGGCTGGTTTCAATGTAAGACAAGTAAAAAGGTTGTCTTTCTACAGTATGGTAAGAAGCCCAATTCATTTATTAAAATGCTTCTTATCTCACCTTACAGCCAAAAATCTCAGGACAGGAAATAGCCAATAAAACACTTAGAAAACAATTTAAACAGTTCACAACAATTCAGTGTACTTAGAATTAATCCCACAGCCCAATAGACCAATTCTACAATTTTATATAATTATATAATAGATATTATATATTTCTATAATATATAATAATTATATAAATATAATATATACTTTGAATAAGCATTACATTATTTATTATTGCTGTAGACTGCATGGTAACTTTCTGTATATATGCAGGCTCTCATGTAAAAGGTACTAAGAGACCATCCCTCAGCAGAATGTATCAAGAAGCCCCCACAGGTAAGGGACATGCATTAAACACTCTAATAATGCTCCCCATGCTGTCAATAATCTGTCAAGTCTTTTCTGCTTTTGAAAACATGAAAATAACAAATACATAAAGATTTGCTGTGTTTTGTGAGTCAGATGATTGGTCCATATAGTTTACTACATGTTAACACATGTGTTCTATTATTCTCCTATTCCCATAGCAAGATCTAGGAAGGATTCTTTTTAAGAAGTAAATATGGCGTAGTAGTCTGAGCGATGGACTACAACTCTGGATACTAGCCTTCAATTCCTCATTTGGCCATGGAAACCCACTGGGTAACCTTGGGTGAGCCTCAGAAAACCTTGGAACCTTGGCCTTGGAACCCCCCTCCTCACCCATTCTCCCCACAGGGATTACCTTCAATTTTAGTGATGGTGAGGATGGGGCCATTACAGATGCTGATCAGGGCAACTTTAACAAATGGAGCCTTCTTCTGACCCTCAGCAACCCAGGCTCAAGGGGAAAATTGTGTGCTTGACACACTCAGGGAGCAGCCTGGGTTGCTGAGGGTCAGAAGAAGGTTCCAGTTGTTAAAGTTGCCCTGATCAGCAATGGCCCCTTCCTCACCATCACTAAAATGGAAGGTAACCCCTGTGGGGAGAATGGGTGAGGAGGGGGGTTCTAAGGCCAAGCTATAGCGCCTGCCTCAGCCTCTTTCTCTGGCAGGAAGCCCAACTCCTTCAGTCACCTCCTCCTCCTTTCCCAGGATAGGTCCTACATTTCAACCTCCCTTCCAGGAGGAATCCCTAGAAGCATGACATTTATATTTGGAGCAGGACTAAGAAACATAGCTTCCATCATCCCCTCCACCCTCTACATGTTTTATAAGTTATTGCTTGCGTCATCGATGACACATAGATGATTGTCATGCATTCTGAAGTGGCACAACCTAGTGGGAACGACAATCATGTCAAAAAAGAAGCAAATACATGAAAAGATCTGCTTTCATAGTGGGAACAACACCTCAACTAGAATCGATTCACTGACCCGGAGTGAAAACAAATCGCAAACCGGTTTAAATATAATTGGGAATACAGTATAAGTCCTCTCTAGACAAAATTCACTAAGATGTAAATGTGACAGTTGAAGCAAGATAAAACTGATATGACTGTGCAGTGTAGATGCACTATAAGAGATTTTTCCATCCCAAATTCTGACAATATCATACCTCAAGGAGCCTGGAGAAAGCCACCAAATGCATACATTATTTCTAGTAGCCGATATGAAAGTGAAATCTACATATTACAGAAGAAAACGACACAAGCTTTACAGTGGTCTGCTCATTTTATATTTCAGAATGCATCTGACTTCTGTCTTTACAAGTTTTGCATTTTCATCCATTTTGTTCTTTCTCCTCTACACATAACTCACAGAAGTGAGCAGGAAACTCCCTCCAAAATCACACCTGAGCAAATACAAGAAAGAAAGATCAGCACTCAGAAATACTTATTTAAGTTAATTGCAAGTATACCTTCAGAACAGAGCCATCATGATGCAGTAATCTGAGTGTTGGGACTAGGAATCTGGAAGATCAGAGACTCTTTCACATTACATTGCTATATATACATTAGGATTCCACTTCAACTGGCATGGAAACAGCCTATGGAATCCTGGGATTTGCAGTTTAGGAAGCAGAATTTACCATTCAGGCATGGAAGTAACTCCTAATCCTTCTGAGCCCTTGCATTATATTGAGATAATCCTTACACTGAGATGGATCTGCAGTCCCCCCTAAAATATTTAACGGAGCCATACTCTCTGAAATAAAAAGATTATGGCTCTGGAGACCAGGGTTTGAATCCCCATGTGTGGCCAGGTCACATTTTATTAGTCTCAGGGGAAGACAATGGCAAACCTTCACTGAGTAAATCTTGCTAAGAAAACCCTATGATAGGTTTCTGTTTTCTTGTTGTTAGCTGCCCTTGAGTTAATTCCAAGTCATGGTGACCTTGTAGATGAGACCTCTCCAATAATCCCTATCCTCTGCCCTTCTAAGGCCCTGCAAATTTATGCCCATGACCTCCCTGATTGAGCCTATCCATCTGGCACACGGTCTTCCTCTCCTTTTTCTACCCTCTACCTTTCCTAGCATTACTGTATTCTTTTCTAGCAATCCATGCCTTCTCATGATGTGGCCAAAATACGACAGCCTTGGTTTTTGCATCTTGGCTTCCAGGGGTATTTCAGGCTGGATCTGTTCTTGTATTTGTCTTTTTGGTTTTCCAGGGTATCCTCAGCTGTCTTCTCTACCATCTTAGGATCAATGTACAGGATAAACTCTATACATCTGAAAAATCCTTCTCAACGAACGCTTACACAACAATGTTGTAACTCTTCAAGATGCACATCTTAAATATTTTTAAGCTTTCTCCCTGTTGTACTACAGTAGTTTGCTTTTTGGAGAGACACTCCATCATATGAAGTTTTGCCTGTGAGATCAAGTAGCATAGATTAAAAATAGGAATAACATCTTGGTAAGAATTGCACTACAGATACAACCTGCATTTTTCTTGGAAAACTTGAATTTAGGGGTCCTTGCAACTAGGTACAACCCCCCCCCATCTAAGCCCAAATGCATCTGAGGAAGTAGACTGAAGTCTAGGAAAGCTCCTGCTGCCAACTTTTTTCTTTCAACGAGTCTCAAAGGTGCCACAAGATCTCTCAAATACTGATTCTATAGACTAACAGGGCTATATCTTTGAATAAGCCCATTGTGGTTGTTATGAAGGGATTAAAAGGGCCTGTTAGGAACCAATGAGTTTTTGCACTCCATTAACTTCCCTCCTCCTTTTGTGTGTGTGTTTATGTAACCTCCTGGAGAAGGCCATGTGCTGCCCAGAGAGAGACACAACACACAACAAGCTCCGCCTTCCCCAGAGTCCCCTCCCATTTAAACCCACAGGAAAAAGAAGCGGGGTGTGTTTTTGTGTGTGATGACAAAAACAAGGCTGAAGGAGCTTCCTTAAACCGAGGTTCCTCCTCCTCTTTTCTCCTTCTCTTCCCTTTTTCTCCTTCCTCCTCCTTCTCTGGGCCTAGAGCTTTTTGTTTTTCTCCTCAGCTTCTTCCCCTCTCACACACAAACACACACACACACACACACACACACACACACGGGATGGTTGTGTTGTTGTGGTTGCGCCCCACCAGGGCGAAGGCACCTATAAAATGCTAATAACTTTATCTGAGGGGAAGAAGAGAAGAAAGAAAAGAGGGGAGAGAGGAGGAGAGAAAGAGGGAAGGAAGAAGGAAGAAAAGGGGAAGAGAGGAAGGAAAGAGAAGGAAGGGGGAAGAGGGAAGAAGAAAGAGGAAGGAGTGAAAGAAAGGAGGAAGGAAGAGAGAAGAGCGGAAGGAGTGAAAGAAAGGAGGAGGGAAGGAGGACGAAGAAAGGTGGAAGAGAGGGAACAGAGGTAAAGAAAGAGAAGGAGAAGAGAGGAAGGAGTGAAAGCAAGGAGGGAAGGAAGAAGAGAAGAAGTGAAAGAAAGGAAAGGAGCAAGAAAGAAAGGGGGAAGAGAGGAAGGACTGAAAGAAAGGAGGAAGAAGGAAGAAAGAAAGAAAGAAAGAAAGGGGGAAAGGAGCGAACGAAAGAAGGAGGAGTAAAAAGGTGGAAGAAAAGGAGGAGGGGTAAACAGAGGGAGGGAGGGAGAAAAGAGGAAGGACTGAAAGAAAGGAGGGAAGGGGAAAGGAAAGAAAGGTGGAAGAGAGGGAGGAGGAGGGGTAAAGAAAGAGGAGGAGGAGGAGGGGGCCCAGTCCTCCTTTGGGCGGGCTCCTGATGCAGCAGCGTTTGGCGTCGAGGAGGACGAGGGCCCTGAGGGGAAAGGAGCCCAGGATGGGGCGCCGCTTCCTCGCTCCCCCTTCCTCCCCCGAAGCCTGGCTGCTGCTCGGGGGCCTGGCCTAGCCCTCCGGGAGGGAAGATTGGCAATGGCAATGGCGGCGTCCGGCAGCAGCAGCAGCCCCGTGGGCGCCAAGAGGAGCGCCGGCCCTCCTGCTCGGCCCTTCCCTCCGCAGATGGACCCCCGGCGGAGGCAGGCAGCGCTCTCCTTCCTGAGCAACATCTCCCTGGACGGGAGGCCGGTGCTGCTGCCGGAGGAGGAGGAGGAGGAGAAGGAGAAGGAGGGCGAGCGGGAAAGGCACGCCGTCCTCCCTTCTCCCCCTCCGCTGCCTCAGCCACAGGATGGGGCCTCCGACCCTCCTCTCGGGGAGCAGGAGGAGCAGGAGGACGACGAAGACGCCTTCGCCAGCCCTGGGCAAGCGGCGACGGCGGGCCTCGGCCTCCCCTTCCCTCTCCCCCCTCCATCCTCTGGTTCCTGCTCTGCTACTCCTTCTAGTAGGGGCCGCCTCAACTCCTTCTCTCAGGGAATCCTCAGCCCCGTCCCCTCCGCCTCCGCCTCCTTCGCCCGGGCAGCGCCCCCCCAGGGCTATGGCTGCCTCGAACAGGGACAGGGGGCCCCCGCAGCCACCGCCGCCTTCGAGCTCCAGAGGTCCAGGTGAGTGGAGGGCAAGGGTCCTCAGCCCCTTCAGAGGGGAAGAGGGGAAGGACTCCGTTGGGGCAGTGAGCGAAAACCGCTCTGCACATGCTCAGAGGCACTGCTCCTGGCTGTGGGGGCACTCCCTTTAAGGCCTGGGTAGGGTTCTGGGGTAAGGGATCAGCTCCAGCCCTGTTGGGGTTGTGAGGTTACCACTCTGCACATGCTCAGAGGCACTGTCTGCAGGGGTACTTCCACTAAGGCCTGGCCAAGGTTCTGGGGTTAGAGATGTTATGGGATTGCCACAGAAAGGATGTTGTGTGGTAGTGAGAGGGAAATCACTCTGCACATGCTCAGAGGCACTCCTGTCTGTGGGGATATTTTCAAGGTCTGGCTAAGGTTCTGGGGTCAGAAGCCAGGGCCAGGTGATCTCAAATCCAGCCCTTTGTCAACCCTGTTGGGGTTGTGAGATTGCCGCAGACGTATGTGGTGTGGCAGTGAGGGAGAATCACTCTACACATGCTCAGAGACACTCCTCCTGTCTGTGGGAGTATTTCCATTAAGGCTTGGGGTCAGAGATCAGGAGCGGAAGAGAACTCATGCCCAGTCCTTTGTGAAACAGGGTCCAACCCTGTTAGACTAATGTTTATTTATATAGCGCCATAAATTTCCTAGCATCCTAGAGTTGGAAGAGACCGCAAGGGCCCCCCAGTCCAACCCTATTCTGCCATGCAGGAACTCTCAATCAAAGCACCCCCATTGACAGATGGCCATCCAGCCTCTGTTTAAAAGCCTCCAAAGAAGGAGATTTGCAACATGGCACTTTACAGGCGTCATCAAAACAGCATATAACCTGCCAGTGGTGCACAATCTAAAAGTCATAAAATGTCAACTATCCAAATATAAGTCTTTAATTCGGATTTAAAACTAGCAAGGGAAGAGATGTTGTGAGATTGTGGATGTGACAGGGTTCAAGGCTGCTTGTGTGGATGTGTCTGTGTGGTGAAGGGAGGTGGCTGCGCATATGCCACAATTTCTGACTAGAATTAAGATTTTGAATCCTCTGGTAAATCCTAGCACTCCTTCAGTAACAGAAGGAAATGACAGTACTTTCCCATAGGGAAACCATTCTTGTCCATAGGGAACCATTGCAGAGTATTTGTCCACAGGGAAGCACTGGGCAGTACTTGCACATATTAGGAATTACTTGCCCATAGGGAAACATTGAGGAATACTTGCCCATAGGGAAACATTGGGGAATGCTTACCCATAGGGAAACATAGGATGTTTCCCTATGGGCAAGTGTTCACCCATGTTTCCCTATGGGCAAGTATTCTCCAATGATTCCCCATGGGCAAGTGTGGTTTCCCCATGGGCAAATACTGTTGTTTGTTTTAATATGTATACCTTGAAGGAAAACACCTTTGCTGAGTTAAGAAGTGCTAGGGTTTAGCAGGGGGTTCAAAATCTGAACTCTGGTCAGAAATTATGGATAAAGAGATCAGGAGAGCAAGTGCTCAAAATAAGAGAACAGGGGTTAGTAATTATTCATTAGTACTCTTTAATAATAGGGCTGTGTTTAAAATTGGGGGGTGATTTTCTGTCCCCTCATCTCAGTCATTTCATATCTTTGCATATAGGTTTGACACACCTATATATGCAGATATACACCTGTATATGAGCCAGCGTGGTATAGAGGCTTGAGCATTGGACTAGGACAGACCTGTGTTCAAATCCCTGCTCAGCCATGAAAACCAACTGGATGACCTTGGGCAAGTCACATTCTGTTAGCCTCAGAGGGTGGCAGTGGCACACACCCACACATCCTCCAAAGAAACTTGCCAACACAACCCTGTGATAAGGCCATCATAAGTCAGAAATGACCTGAAGACACAACAACAACATACACCTAGATACACCTGTGTATACATCTATACCTCTATCTAATCAGGCTGCTAATGTAGTACTGAATTAAAGAGAAATTTAAGTAAACCAATAGTACAAATCTGAAATGTTTTTGTGAGGTATGACTATTGTTTTCCTGGCATGTACAAAGTGTAGAACATTGTGTACTACTGGCTGGAATGTAAATTGTAAGGGACCAGATTGTGTTAACTCTTCCTTCCCTGCAAAACCTGGAATAGTTTGTTGGACTACATCTCTCAGACTCAGCTAACCAGCATGGCTGGGGAATTGCCCATTCTGAGTGTTGGATTCTGGAAGTTTTAGACCAAAAAAGTAACTTTTCTCAAGTTTGGTTCTGTATAACACCCAGCGTGTTGCTGACAGTAGTATATAAATGTTAAACAACAAGTTAAATTACTAAGTTTAGACTCAGTCCTGGAGTTTACCTGCTTACTGTGCCTCTGTCTGGTGCAGTTGATTTTAGTTGGGAACCAGATTGTTTCATTAATTTCTTATTTGGGTCTTTATTTATCTTAAAATAGCCATAGCAATAGCCTTTCTGGAAAGAATGGAAGCTTATCTGAGAAATTAACCAGTATGTACTCTGTTTGGAAACTCCTTCACATTTTTGAACTTCTGGAAATTAAAATGTCTTAAATATTTTAGAGCACTGTGTAGCAAGAAGCAGCATGAAAGCAGAACACACATACTGACCTCACAATGTGCTTAGCCATGGGGAAAGTTGCTGCTCCTTATTTGCAGACAGGTTCTAGTGATATGTAAGCAAACAGGGTTCACTGAATTAAGTTGGTTATGTGAGGACAGCTTCATAAACAAGCCAAATCTTTGGACTTGTTCTCTAAAGTATCTAGGTTTTCACCATTTCCTTTTTTCCCACCATGAATGTTTGTAACCACTACCC
Organism: Sceloporus undulatus; assembly: GCF_019175285.1. Taxonomy (NCBI): domain Eukaryota; kingdom Metazoa; phylum Chordata; class Lepidosauria; order Squamata; family Phrynosomatidae; genus Sceloporus; species Sceloporus undulatus. Next base: position 4,510,254 of record NW_024802937.1, read on the forward strand.
CCTGGAAATACTGTAGAGTCTCCCCTCCATTTTCACGGGGATCCATTCTGGACCTTCCCGTAAAAACAGAAAATCGCTGATATTCAAGCCCCATTGGCTTGAATGGTGGTACATGCCTGTGGGCATGCGTCCCATTTTGGCCCCCTCCATTTGCTGCCTACGAACGGGCGAAGGACGCGGATTCCAAGTCTATGAAAATGGAGCAGTGACTATAATACCTTACTGTGCTTCCTAGACTCATTGGAGAGCATGCTTTTTAACAGTTGACTCTGTGTGCCAGCATTGTGAAGTCTGTTGAGGTGGTGTACATACACTCGTCCCCCGGGTTACGAAATTAATTCGTTCCGCCGCCATTTTCGTAACCCGGAAGTCTTTCGTTAGCCGAATTGCCATAGGCGCTAATGGGGGAAAAGCCGCGGCTCCGCCGCGGCTCCATTTAAAATAGTGCCGGCGTTTTTTCGCAACCCGGATAAACCTTCGTAACCCGGAAATAATTAATTAAAGTTTTTTTCTTCGTAACCCGGAAATTTCGTAACGCGGCGCGTTCGTATCCCGGGGTACCAGTGTATTTATATTTGTTTCTTTTGTTTATAGCCCAGCTTTTGCTCCCAAAGATAACTAATAATAAGAAAAGTCAGTTATGTTAATTAAAAGTGGATTGTGCTACAACCAATTTGAGTCCCTCTAAGAGCAAACCATCTTGCTTGAGGCCTGCCTGAATAAAACTGTTGGCCTGCAGGTAGAAAAATAGCAGAGAGGAAACTGGACCCTATTTGTCTCCCCACCATGACTTATCAAAGCCTGAACTGGAACATTTCTTTGCAGCATAGTAATACGTTACTGTTTGAGCAAGCTTTTTGAAGCTGGACATATTTTAATATGAATTTTAGTGGGATATTTCATATTTATGTTTTAGTGTCCTAGTTGCTGTTATAAATCATTTTTAAATGAATGCCACTCCAATTATGTACACACTTCACTTAGTAGAAGTGCTTTTGAACACAGTGACACTTAATTCTGAGGAGGGCTAGATAGCATTGCTCTGTATGTGAAACCAAAAACTGCTGGAAATACAGTATTGGGGAGGAGAAGTAATGATCATTCCTCCATCTGGAAAAATAAAGACCTTTTTAGAATAAGGAAGCACACAAAAACTGCTTGGGCTGAACGTTCCTGATGGAAATATGGGCCTTTTCCATTGGCTTAGTTTTGTTTTTATTTTCAGGAATAAATATGCACCCACTTTAAAATAAATAATGTAGGAATATATCTTCTTCTGGCAGGATAAAATCTTTTTGTATGAGTATCTGAAAAGCATCTTTTTTTTTTTTTTAAAATCTCTTGGTGCTAGAAGTAGATACCTGAGATAACCAGCACGGTGTAGTGGTGTGAATATTGAACTAGGGCTCCAGGAACCAGAGTTTGAATTGCCACTCAGCCATGGAAACCTACTGGGTATCCTTAGGTAACTCACACTCTCTCAGCCTTGGATGAGGTCACTAGCAAACCTCTTCTGAATAAACCTTGCTTAGAATATATTCACCATAAATCGGCTTGAAAGCACATAACAACAACAAAGATCCCCAAAGGCTAGTACGATCCCCATCTCCTACTTCTTGTCAGTTGTCTCTCTAATTATCATACAAAGAAACAACAGGCTTTTTTCAATATATCAACTACTTTTCTTTTGTGGTGAAGAAAATGAGTTTTGATGACAGGTAGGTCACCTTCCACTGAGAACAGGCATGGTGTAGTGGTTTGAATGTTGGACTACAACTCTGGAGACCAGGGTCTGAATCCCCGCTTGGCCATGGAAACCCACTAGGAGACCTTAGGTGAGTCACACTCTCTCAGCCTCAGAGGGAGGCAAAAGCAACCCCCCCCCCGAACAAATCTTAGGGTCACCATAATTTAAAAAAGACTTGAAGGCACATAAGAACAAGACCACCTTCCATGGAACGAAACAAGAGGCTTTGTGTGCTCAAGGAGAATGCCAAGAACTTCATCCTGTTCTCCCTTTTTTGCCCTTCTAATGGCACCAATAAGTGTTCAGATTGAATTTCAGCATATTAAATCACATTCTGTAAATTCCTTTTAAGATTCCAGAAGATTATAGTTAAAAAAAATTGATGTATTTCTGGAGTGTCTAGATGCAGATTAACAGACTACCATCTAAAGTAACCTGTATAGTATTTTCTTTTCACTGTGATCTGTCTCAGAATCGGAGATCTTAATCCCTTCATTAATTATCTGGTGTTGTCATATATTACTCATGAGCTAAGGCACCACCCCATCACTGCTGTTCTTCAACACTCATCTCTGTTTAATGGGAAGCTGCTGCAGTGTTTGTTTAAAGTGTAAGCATTTTGTTTGCTTGTTTAAAAGGTTTTTTTTTTTTTAAAAAAACAAGCTGTCTTGTAGGCAAGGAATTAATGAATATGTAACGGGCTTTAAGTGAAAATCCTGTACAGACAGCTGGTTATCCAAGGAAACTTCTCTCTTTAAATGATTTGAATGTCATTAGACCTTTACAGAAATAACAGAACAGTGAGCATTTGGCAGCTGCAGGGTCATTTAGTCATTATGGTTGAAATCATATGCTTCTTTCTAGGCCTATGGTAATTATCTTTAGCTGATCTTAGTATAGAGTATCAAAAGGCAACCCAACTTCAGTTGGCCCCAGTTTGTTTTGAACATTTATTGATGTAGAGCAGAAGTGGGAATGATGTGGCCCTCAATATATTGTTGGACTGCAACTCCCAGCATTCCTGATTACATTGAATGTGAAAGCTGGGGCATGCAGTCCAACAACATCTGGGGAGAGGCATATGATTCCCATCACAGAGGTACAGGCACACAAAGGCAAGTTAGTATTTTCTTGCTCTGTGGTGTGATTGTACACTTGTACAATAATTTGTTTACAGATATATTTATTTTTAATGGATTCTGGTTTTGACATGGTGGATGTGCTTTTAACTATCAGTCTCTCACAGTAAATTTAAATCTTCATCATTAAAAGACATTAAATTAAAAGATTAAAAGTATGATTTAGATAAAATTATTTTTAAATTGTGAATTTTAAATATGGTTTTTTAAAAATATGTGAATATCTTGTTCTGATTTACCCAAGTGGTGTTTAGAGGTTGAGAACCTTTTTTAACTTCTTAAACCCCAAGGGCTGAATTCGAGTTAGGGAAGGGTTTCACGTACCAGCAGTATTTGTAGGGTTAAGAGACAGAAGGCTAAGAAAAGAATACGTAGGACTAAAGCACACCAGACAAAGATGGATATAATTTTTACCAGTTTGCATGTTTTCCCACCAAGCATACAAATCACCACTCAAGTTATTCAGGAGCAAGGCCAAGTGTAACAGTTTTCTTATGTGTAGAACTCAGCTCAGGTCTATGCAGGATGTTTAATGTTTATGCTTCTTCTTATCTCTGCTTGTTGGAGATCGTAGAAGAAAGTCTTGGGTGCTGAATGGAGAGTACCCACAGCCCTCATCATGGGAGCCACTAGGGTCACCATCCCTAGTTTACTTGTATCCTTATTAGGGTGTTTTAGAAATGTGTGTCATAGTTGTTAAGCTGGAGGTAATATTGGTTGTTTCTGTTCTTCTTCCTTCATGAACACCTGGTATTTGCTGTCTTTTTCTTCTAGACAAACCTCTCATAAAATACTACTAAACATTCCACCCTAAATGAGAGCATGTAGTTAACAAGAGAGGTTTGCAATGTCACACTTCTATAAAGCCCTCTGTGAACCAGTTGTAACTAACATGCAGATGTAAATACACATTTCCATGAACAAAGCTGTTCAAGCAAGTGGTTGCTGTGCAACTCCAATCTTGGATAATGCCAATTATTCTGGACCCATTTCAAACTGGCTTCGTGCCTGGGTTTGGCACTGCTTTTCAGATTAACACTGCCCAGTTTTTTTCATTTGATAATGTTTACTGATTTACTGTTTCCCTCATGAATTTCTCTAATGACCTGTTGTGGTGGTTCTTAGCTTTCTCTCATGGACAGTTATTCCTGAGTGAAATTGATAATGGGTTGAATTTAACATGGGCAGACATATCTATGCTGGTTGTGGCTAATGAGAGCTATAGTCCAAACTAGAAAGCACCAGATTTGGGAAGGTTGGACTACATCAGATACCAAAGGCAAAGGTGAACGTTTCTTGTACCGCCAACCTAGCTCTCCAAAGTGTGAGTTAATCTTCACCTAGAGCCAGCAAGTTGTAGTGGTTTGTCTGTTTGACTATGACTCTGGAGATCAGGATTCAAATCCCCACTCAGCAATTGAAGCCCAGAGGAAGGCAAAGACAACCCCTTTGTATAAATCTCAGCAAGCAAACTCCATGATAGGTTTGCCCTAGGATCGCCGTAAGCTGGAAATGACTTAAAGTCAGTGAATGTATGCATGAGCGCATGCACACATGTTTCATTTAGGATAGGCATTCCTTGTCCTTTGGACCAATCAAATTGCCATGTAAATCCAAAACACCAAGTAAGGGGTGAAACAGACCGTGGACAATCGGGCAGTGTGAATCTGGCTTCCAGGCGGCTTCAGAGCGTGAAGTGTCAAAACGCTACACTCTGAAGCTGCCCAGACGGTGATGCAAAGGGATGTTCTGTTTCGCCCCTAAGTCGTCTTATCTCTCTGTGGCTTATTTTCTTAATTAAATTGTATTTACAAAAAAATAACCTTAGACTCTTTCCATCCCAATCTTGTTGTGAACTAATTCTAATTTGAGCAACAGACCATGCTGTCAATTTACCAAGATAAAAAATATTTAGTCTATCTGTAGCCTCTGATTTATGTTAAGCATTGTGCCTTTGATCAGTGGAATTCCTTCTGTGTTCTTCAGCCGATTCACAGCCATAACAGGTTGTTATTAGCTTTCTTGCTGTTTCAGCCAGTGGTCTGAAAGGAAAGAAAAATAAATTTGTTACAAACTGTACTTGTACTGCTCAGGAGACAATTTCAGTGTCATGCCCATTTATCTATTATCCGTATCTGAGGTCAAAATGTCATTATTTATACTTTGAAGAATTCCATTGGTGTAAATGATTCCATGTGTAGCACCACTAGTTCTCTCTCCTGTGACAATTCTGCTTTATTTATATTACTATCTGGTGCCATTCCATGTCCCAAAGTGATGTATATTGAGATGTTCACACATTACATTTATCATGAGTACAGTCTGTGTACCTGTTTTCAGGTAGATTTGTATACAGCTCACTGATCTATACCAGAGTGCAGTTATCCATCTATAACAGTTATGGCGAACCTATGGCACACGTGCCGGAAGTGGCACTCAGAGCCTTCTCTGTGGGCACATGTGCCGTCACCCCAGCACAGTGCTTGCCAGAGTTTGTTACTAGAAAGCCAGAGAGACATGGCATTTTGCAATAAATAAGTGGGTTTTGGGTTGCATTTTGGGCACTCGGCCTCAAAAAAGTTCACCATCACTGATCTATAATGAAATGTACATGTGCTCAGACTGGGGTTTCTGGTTTTTTCTGGTTATTTTGGTATTCAAGGTTCTTGAGTAATATACAAATAAGTATTTAGGGGTCTTTTGTAAATTGCTTTTTAAATTAATAAATAAATTTTTAAAAATGAAAAATTACTGCTGCTACTCTACACAGAGACAAATCCTAGCATGTCCAATAGGGCTGACAAGAATTTATTTCTTAAGAACAGGAAAGAGGGGGACAAAGACATGGAAACAATCCAGATAAATATACAATTTATGTTTCAAAAACAGTATATATGAACATTATACAGGATAGACAGAATTTGGACTCTGGAAAGCCAAGTATTGAATCTCCTCTCATCCACTGAAACTCACTGGCTGAACCACACTCAACCTCAGAACAGATGAATTCTCCTCTGAACAAATCTTGCTGTGAAAACACTGGGATAGATTCTCCTTAGCCTTGCAGTAAATTAGAAATGACTTGAAGGTACACAACAACATTAGCAGGACAAAATGGAGTTAATTACATCAGATACCTTCTTAGGGTCTCAGAATTGTCTCCTCCCATGCAACCCTGAGCTGGATGCAGCTCTAGGCTTCATCCTGCATCCAGAGAGATATTGTTCTCTTTCTTTTCAACGGTGCTGAGACTTTATTTAGGAACTCTTGAGTTTACTGTGGCAGCTCCTTAAGAACAAAAAGATTGTTCTCCATTCAAGGTGTAGGGGGAAGGTATTTATTACATCCATGAGTCTTCATCAGTGTACACAAAGATACGTGCGGCCATTCTACTCAGGTGCAGCTGTACATTTGTTCTGTACTTTGCATTTAAGATTATTATTTTTTACCTGAGTACAAATGAGGAATGATCACAAGAACAGATCCTCACAGACATTTGGACATGTGTACAGACAGTGTTCACACATATACTGTATAGTATAGTGTGTGAAAACCTTTTCTGTCATATTTAGTACATTTTTGTTTGAAACCTGACTGCTAAGAACTAGCTGTAGTCATGAATAGCATGTTTATATGATTTGCTAGGGTTTAGGGTATGCTTCTTTATCTCAGAGGTGGGCAACATGTATGTTATACATGGCACACAACCCCCCTTTTTGCACCCTTCACAGATGCCAAATTAACTGAGACTACACCATCAGATTTGTGAGCAAAACACTGTTGGATTCCCACTCTTGGTTTTCTGCTTCTGGCTTTTGATTACTTCTCTTGCATCCTAGAGGCACTGCAGTTGCTACCAAATTTTGATAGCAGTAGCACTGACTGAGTGTAGCCCCCATTGGCTTGTTGTGTGTAGGAGGAATGGTCACTTCTCTTTCCCAATGCTACAGTGTTTTCTATCCCTGGTTTATGTGCTGTTTTGTTTAAGTTAAAAATTGTGATGTGTGCAGTGCCTTATTTATTTTCTGCTTCATTTTGATAGTAGTATAGTGATTTATTTAGTTTACTAGTGATTCAATCCCATGGAACTCAGTAGGAAAGACTTCTGATTAAATTTACCTAGGATTGCACTGTGTGTGAAGTTTATAAAATTGTTATTTTTCTTTGAAATGCATAATGCTAATTAACCATTCTTTAGCCTACAGGAATTTTTCACATTTCAAGTTGAGCAGAGAGGGGTAGACTTTGTACAGAACAGCTTCTGCTCATAGAGAAATCCCCTGACAAAACCAGCTGTGCTAGTAGAATATACTAATGATATATTCATTTATTTTGGCATCTGCATGTTCTCATGTGTTGCTGGCAGTGGGCCTCAGAGCTGCAGAGGGAAACATACATTCTAAATTAAGTCTTGGTTTTCTTTAGAGTTTCTTCTGTTGGGTCAAATTCAAATATATGTGCACATAGCTACATAAAAATTGTCTAACTTCAGATTGTGGACTCTTGACATGATTTGTTTACCTATTTATTTTGTTAAAATGTGCAACTCATAATCAAAAACAACATAAGTCCTTATTTTTTAATTGAATAAAATGAATATTAAAAACTCCACGAAATCCTAAGAAGAACCTAAATAAAATTCTCTGCATTTCTCATCTTTCTTTCCTTAACTATGTATTTCAGTTACAGACTACAGAACAAGATGTAATCTAGGGCAGGGATTGTCTCGTGGTGACTATGAAATATTTATTTGTTTTAAAGCTGTGAGATAAATATAATATGGCAACACGGAATGAAGACAGAGTCATTTCACTTTCTGTGAAATTGTTATGAATACCATTACACCAATGGTAGGAATCATACATGTTTCCAGCTGTTTCTGGACTGCATAGGCAGTGGTAAGGATTACTGGGAACTGTGATGCAACCACAAATGGAAGAGCAGGTGATTCCACTCCTTGCACTGCACAATAAACGTTATCATCCACTTTTGTGTAAAATTGATTATTTACATTAACGTCAATAAGTGAATCTTGGGAATCAACAGATTTGTTGCAGAGAAGGCATCTACACCCATAATTCTCCTGAATGAGGGTGGGAGTGGGGGTGGTTGTCCAAAATGGGAATACCTCACAGGAATTTCAGGGGCTTAGAAATGCCTTTTGAAGTGTGTGATTCATGAGTACATGAGAATAGTTGTTAGACTATTCAGGCTGTAAAGCTGCGATTATTGATGTTCAGTTTACAGACTGGGTTAGCTATAAAAAGAATATTACATATTCTTGACAGAATTACTAATGTTGGTCTGACCTTTTGCCCCATGTAAATGGGATAGCCTAAATGCCTCATAGGTAGACATGCCTTATCAACATGATGAGTAGGTGCAGCACAGAAATTGTTTTATGAAAGACATTAGCTCAGCTCAAGGGCACTCATTAGATAGACACTATCAAAGAGGAGCCATGTAAGGATTAGAAGAAGAATGAAAAGAGACAGATTTTTTTCTTTAGTCATGTGTTCATATTGTGCACTTTGACCTAATGTTTCTGCAGTTTGAACTCGCACTGGAAAAACAACCATTTTTTGTTGGATCTGTGCCATCTATTATAAATGATGTAACACACAGTCACTTTCTGTTACTACATCATGCTAGATATATCACACTGTGCCTATTTGTTTTCACAAAGCTTTCTGGAGCCACTGTAAACCTATAATCAATTACATTTCCTTGGCTTTTCTGTTTGTGTTTGCAGTTTAGGCAATTACATACTACATGATATTTATAGTAGATTATATTTAACAAGGTTATCATTAATGTGATTTGGGTTTGGGTTGTGCATACATCCACAACAAATAAATTGTACCAAATTGCACACCGTGAGGCTGCTAACTGTTTAAATTCTGATGCACCATTTTGTGCTGAAAGAAAGACATTTCATTTTTCACTATGTCATCAGATTGCTTGTCCATTCTAGGTCAACACATGTCCCTCCAAATGTTGTACTTCAGTGCCTGTTAAGCTTCACCACTGGTGTTACTGGCTAGGGCTGATGCAGGTTGTAGTCAACAACATGAAGAGTCATAGGTTGTTCATTTCTGTTTGAGAAGGCTGGGACTGTGCAGATCAGAATTTCACTGCTTCTGATACTTATTTAGGTGCTGTAGATCAGTTCTGAAACTATGTTCAGTTCTGAGATTCTTCTATCTAGAACCCTTCTCAGACCTTCAATGTGCACTCTTAAAATGAAGGCAATAGTGAACCCAAGGGTTTATTAAGAAAGATTTTCAGGGTAGTAGTTATGCCTCCCAGGCAGGCTAGAGCTGATAGAAATAAATAAATCCTCTTTATGTTCAGAGGTTTGCATATGCAAAACCAAGATTCTTAAGACCCCGACTAATGCTTCACCTGTGGCTGAATACTCTTCATAAACTGATAGCTTTTACTGCTTTTTGTTGGAGCAGGAGACAGGATCTAGAAGTGACAATTTTCTTTGTCATTTAGGAAATAAGTGTTTATTATGTTAAATAAGTGTTTATTATATTGAGACAAGTACTGTAGTTCAGATACCTCAAGTCTTTCACATATTTAATGTGTACAATTTAAGAAATTCTTGGTTTTTAACTTTCGTTTTCCAGTCTCTTTATGCTTTCCTGTGAGAGTTTAGATGTCTAAAATGGAGGTCCTTCCAGTATGCTTGTTTTTTTCATCTGTAAAAGCTTTTCCTCCTCACTGCCAGGCATTAATTTATTACTAATCTGATACCATAAGTACCATGTCTCTAAATAAGAACTGAAGAATTTAATTCAGTTTTTAATGAATTCCCATACCTTTTTTAAAAAAATGTCCTAATATTTAATCAGAGACCGTTTTTAGACAGGTACTATTTTTCTTTACTGTATCTTAAAGTAAAAGTGGTCTAGGAAGGAAGTCATTATATCTCTTGTAAATCCTAATAGATACTTAGTAAAGGAATCAAAGGCCTATGAGTTCTGAGGAGGTAAATCTTTTTCTGGACTGCCCCACTTCATACTGTAACAAGGCAACTCTCATCTCTGGAAGGCTTCTCCGTGCAAAACAAGTCTTGCAGACAGAAATCTAGCAATTTTTTTGGGGGGGGGCATTATTTGTTTGATGTGCAGCTGACTCTGTGTGGAGGCAGGGTGACCAGATATTTATTTTTATTTATTTATTTAGATATTTATATCCCGCCCTTCAGCCCTAATGGCTCTCAGGGCGGCTTACATTTATTAATTTTTAACCAGACAGTTCCCTGCCCTCAGGCTTACAGTCTAAAAGACACGACACAAAAGGAGAAGGGAATGGTGAGGGGGGGAGGGGATCAGGTCCAGCATTCTTCTCTCCCTCTGAGGCCTGGACCAAGGCAGATGGACCGGAGGGAGGGCTCTGCTTCTTCCAGGCAAGCCTGTTGGAGCTCGCCTGCCTCTCTCCCCTTCTAGATGGTGGCTGAAGGGAGGTAAAATATAACCACAAAGGAGGACAAGGCACCGCAAAGTGTAGGACATTCGAGAAAATTGTAAGGCACTACCAAACAAAAGCTAAAAATGCTACAATAAAATATAAATTCATGCTGCTGCTGTTGTTGTTGTTAACCACCTCGAGTTGACTCATGATGACCCTGTGGATGAGACATCTCCAAGGCACCCTAGCCTCCACTACTCTTCCCAGTTTCTGCAGATTTATACCTGTGACCTCTTTAATTGAGTCCATCCATCTAGTATGTCTTCCTCTCTTTCGAATTCCCTCCACTTTTCCTAGCTTCTTAGTCATATTTCTTAGACATTTTGAAATTCCTCCTGGATAGAAAGTTGAAATCTAGGGCATGACCTGGAAAAGGAGAACATCTGGTCACCCTGTGTGGTGAAGCATTCATTATGTAAGCCCTTGTCAAACAATCTAAAGCAGTGCAAAACATATAATTGAAGTCAAAAAGAGAAGCTAGACACCATGGTATGTGGCCATACCTCTGGCAGCATGGGTTTCTTCTGGAAGTGCAGGGTGGGGCTTAACCTCATGGTACTGTTATTGGGAATCAGACTTCTTCACGCACATCTTGCTCTCCAGTCTCATCCTTAAATGGTGAAGGGGTGAGGGAACAAAAAGCTATTGGCTGGTGCTTCCAGGAATCTCTGGAAGCATTGGCTGAGAGCGCAGAATTTTGCTTTCCTGTTCAACACCCCACATAGGGCAGGAAAGTGATCTATAGTCATATGGTGCTTACAAGAATGAGCTGAGTCCTGAGATGTGTTAAACTACAATTCCCATTACCCCTTACTGACACAGGGGCTGTAGTCCAGCAATCTGAAGGACAACAGGCTGGGGAGGTCTGATTGAGTCTGCTAAAGTGTGCATAGAATTCTGGATCCATTTAAGTCAGAAAATGTATCTGAGACTAATCTCACATTATTCATTCCATATTATGACAGAGTGTAGTTGCCAAATATAGATTTCTTCTTTAGTGATGAGCTTCAGGGCTGATAATACTCTGAGTCAATGCAATTCATGATTTGCTGCCTGAGGAAAGCAAGTTGCCTTTTAAAGAAATTAAGAAGGAAGGAAGAACTAAAAGTTGATTTGCATCCTATGTTTTAGGAAGTAAAAGTATATGAATTTAGGATTTTTAAAAATATTAATGGGGGAGAATGGAAAGAGTAACATATTAAATACTGTATGAATAAAGAGTATATAGCTCAAATGTTCAGTTCAGTATAAGGTTAAAGAATCGTGGCTTCAGATGGCTGGAAAGTTCAACCCCATTCTCCTAAACTAGAAGGACTATAAGTACAGCCATGTGCAAGAGGAATGCTAATCAATGGAGAGACAAACTATTATATCAATGAAATGATGGTTAACCAGGACAATCCACCAAATAAAACATGCCAGGATTTTTGGCCATGAAGGTGATCATCATTGAGATAGTAACCTATGATTCGTGTGATAAATCATCATATAGTTGAAAATGTTTAAACCACACAAGGTAGCTAGGAAACTCATATTAAAACGTTTGGAATAATGAAAGGGACTTTAATTAGACACTAAAATTTCCACTTTGGCACCCCAGGAAGCCCATACCAAAGCTAGTCTTGGGGCGTGTTCCCACTATGATTTAAAGCGTATTGCTGATTATGACCATCGTTCCCATTTGAAACTGGTTCTGATCCTACTTTGATCGACTTCTGTGGAATAAAGCAAGGCAAACGCAAAAAAAACAAACCCACAGTTTTTCCAGATACTAGTTTCCTAGCGATTCTTTTGAAAAAATTGATTCTGAAGTGTGTTCATCAAGTGGGAACGACGAATCTGAATCATATTTTGGAGGGGAGTGATTAATGGAAGAGGGGCATTTAGCATCCCTCCTCAGTTTTTGGTAGATCCACCATTCCCCCCCCCCCCCAGCGCTGCCTTTGTGCTTATGGTGTGACCCATGCGGGCATTTTTTAAAAAAATTGATTGAAGATTCAAGTGATTGATTTTGCAACTACTTGCCTCGCTGATTGCAAGTAGTTGCAAATTCAGTCAATCGAATCTTCTATTTATTTTAAATATTTTTTTAAAGAAAAATGTATAGAAGATTCGATTCCTTGGTTTTGCAAGCCAGGCTGCTCAGGCTTACGCTTACATCACTGATGACGCACAGATGATCGACATGCATTTTGAAGTGATGCACACTAGTGGGGATGACAATCGTGCCAGAAAAGAAATGATTACAAGGAGATAATGAAAAGATCCACTTTCACAACAGACCTTTTGGAATCGATTTACCAACACAGAGCGAAGGTGAATCACACACTGGTTTAAATGTAAGTGGGAATGATCCCTTAGACATCATGAAGACAGAACCATTTAAGTTGTGTCACTTTCTAATTTACTTATTCAAATAGTTATCAGAAATTTTCTTGCATGAGCAGGATGCTATGCTCACAAGACACAAGGAAATCCTTGCTTATGGAAGGTGTCATAGCAGCAGCTCTTTTTTGTATATCTTCATATAACTGTGGTTTGATAAATTACAGTAATAAATTATAAAACACATGCCTACACACTACAAAAATGTTAGTGTCATACTCTGGATGAGAAATTTTCTTTCACATTGTGCCCTACTTGAGGACATTGCAAGTATTTCTGAAAAGCACGATTACATCTTGTCTTGCTCAGACAAGTACTGTAGTTTGTTCACAAATTAAGTAGGCACATGGAACATCCAAATCATTTTTGATCTGCTGACCAGAGGACATAATACCTTGGTTCAAACATCCAGCCAGATATTGCACTGAAATACTTTGGTAGCAAAGTAGCATGGCCATCTCCTCACCACCACCCAAATAGCATTTTTCACTAAAAAGCAAGTTTTTGTGTGAATGGAGGATAGTCTACTTTCTCTCTTTCAAAAATAATGCAGTTCTCCCTTTGTGTGATCATCATATGTTCATACAGAAGGCCCATTAGATGCTGAAGACTATTTGTGTGGCATAGGATAGAGCTGGAGCTCTATAAACTGCCATCTTATTGTCATTGGGTTGTTTTTTCTCAGTAGACACATGGTTTCCACTTGCCAGAGTGAATAGTCCTACTGTTTACATACATAGCAAAATGTTGTTTCATAGCTATTCAGCTGTACTGCATAAAACACAGAATTATGTAGTCTCTTAGCATCATTTAGCTTGGACCACCTTGTCTCTATGCTCCCCTGGTACATTGGTTCAGGGCTTGTATAAATGTGGAGTAGATAGAGTCAGTCCTGTGAGTCTTTCTGGCAACACTGGTGATATTTGAAGTGGCTGAACTGTGCTGACTAACCCCATATCTATGTAGTATCATTTCCAGTTCTATTGTGGACACCTGCTTATCATGAGAGGATGGGGCTCAATAATTAAGGACACAGAGTAATAGAAGCAGTCAGACAAAAAAACATTAGATGAGACACATCTGGTCTCTTTCCACAAGAGACCCTTCAGAGTAAGAAGCCAAAAGGCAGTCCTAATTCATTTTAACTTGTTTAATCAGCATTTTGCTGCTTGGGTACATTAAGCAATTTTTTTGCAGTTTTACTTACAACAAAACTGATTTGCAGTCAAAATAAAAGCCAGTATGATTTTTCAGATCAGATTTTAGGCAAATTAGAATGTTTTTCTGGGTTTTTCAGGCTATGTAGCTGTATTCTGGAAGAATTTATTCCTGACGTTTCACCTGCATCTGTGGGTGGCATCTTCTTCCAGAACATGGCCACATAGCCTTAAAAAGCCACAAAAAATGATGGATGCCGGTTGTGAGAATGGTAATATCAATCAGAGATTGGTAATATCATTCAGAGCTGTACTCCAAGGAAGTTATTATCTATCTAATATCAAAGGCCGGGAAGATGTCTAGAATAATAGTAATCCAAAATCTGGAAAGGATCCCTCAGAATGGATACTTATAGACCAATATTGATAAATCTGGATACTAATATCTTACCATTTATCCCAGCAGTTGATTACTTAGAATTTATGCTTCATGGGCAGTTGGTGGAGCCACTAAGATGTTAAGCATCATCACCACTGCATAAATACATACACATATATCTTAGTAGTTCAGAAAACAATAAAGTACTGACCTTATGGAGTCACCTAAGTATTACAGAAAATGAATAAGGGATAATGTTTTATAAATTTAATTTGGCAACTAGACTACGATTCTCTATCAGATTTAATTCATATGATACTAAGGGATTTGTTATAAATGGAAGTACAAAAGAAGATGTCCTGT